>NW_015667306.1:1724744-1753643 GCF_001515625.1 Sinocyclocheilus rhinocerous
ATTCATTCATTTTATATATAGGCTATGATTTAATAAAAACAGATTTTATTTTTAGTTAAACTTAATTTTTGTTGCTTGTCTGCGCTCGTCCGACGCCTTTTTTCTCTTCTCCGACCCCGCAGCTCTCTCCGATAGCTCAGTGTTAGTGGCACCAGTCCAGGTGTTTCCAGGTTTTACTCGTGCTATTTCTCCATGTTGAGAGTTTGGTGTCGCACATATTGCTAAGCATTCTAATCCTTTTCTACGATAAACTGAAAATAACAGGAGCGTGTCCATCTCACAAATTTAGAATCCGTCTCTGCAGTCATCTCAACCATCTAATTTACCCGCGGAATTTTTTCTCTGGTGCTGTTTTGCGGTGTTGGTAAATTCACCACTTAATTTAGAGTTAAAATATGTTGTTGTAACTTGCGTTACTGAGATTGTAACGAGTAATAATATTAACCAAATTTTATTAGTAATGCGTTATTTTACTGCGTTACAGTAAAACGTAATATACTAGTGTAATATTATTACTTTTGTAATGCGTTACTCCCAACACTGTTAAAAGCTTCCAAAAGCAACAGTGTTGACAAGAAGTGTCTAACGTACATTTTGCATATTCTAGGAAGTGCAAAGATTAAGTTTAAGCAAGGGAACTTACATTTATGCCACTAGTATCTTGATGATAAATAATTGATATTTTTGTTTTGACATCTGAGAGTTCTAACACCTACACAATCTTTGGAGGTATTATTGATTAATAAAAAGTAATGTATAAAAATCTTGATGCCAAATCAGAATGATATTAATATTCATGAGCTCAGCCTTCTCCACTTAGTGATGACACAACCCACTCAATCATTTTATCAGATGGTATTTACATGATACTCCAAGCTACTTCAAAGAATACCATAGTACTTCCATGGTACGTGTGCAGAAACTATAATTGTACCGTGATACATGCCCCAAAAACCATTCTGTTGTACCATGACCAAAGAACCATAGTAGCATTGTGGTACATTTAAGCACTTTTATTTTTTGTATGGAGAACAACAGGTTACCCATAGGCCTCTCTTTCTCTGTGAGTGAATGTGTGTCTGTGTGTTTCTGGGCTCCCATTTGACTTGTAAGTGATTAATGTAATGTAGTTAATTTCACCCTTTGGCCTGTATCGTGTCCCCCGCCCCCTTGATTTGCCTAGCAACCATGCCAGGTCTCCAGTAGCCCTAATGTACTTGATGATGTTTTAAAACAAACAGATCATTTATCTGATTAGCGTCTTGGTGGAGAACAAGGCATGTTGAATAGCCACCTCTTACTCAGAGCTTGGGCAGCACTCCAAAAAACCTGACTCCCAGGAGGGACGTGTGTGTGTGTGCTGACTGAATGTATGTTTGTCTGCAAAGCACTCAATGTAATGACTCTCACACACTTATTTTTGTAAGTGCTGTCTCTTGGTTAACATGTATGTCAGCTAATTTCCTGAACTAGCATGCCTAATGTGAGTTTTTTTGAATAGGCTTTTATGTTTTTAGAAACATTATTTTAATAATTTTTGTTTAAAACTTATATCCTTTATTCTTATATGACGAAAAAATTATAATAACAAATGTATTTATCTCTTATTTAATAAGGCAAAAACAGGGGTTTACACATTTATTTTGGATTTACTTAAACATCTCAGTATATATTACCATTTTGTCTCCTTTTATGCACTAATTTAAAAAAATGGTCAATATCATAAACCCATAATTATTTTCAAGTTATGGCCAATAACTGATAAATGGCCGATATTCAAATTCTGTACTATTTTGTCTAAATCAATTCAAAATAAGACACTGAAAAATAAAATAAAATAATGGATTCTGCAAGTTAATGTAGGCATCACAACATTATAAAGTACAGTATATGAAACTGATATTAATTGAGACTTTTTAAAAATTCCATTTAACAATGTTATTAAATTATTTGGGTTGTAAGGATTCATTTGAAGTGTGTGTTAGATCAGTGGTTCTCAATTTCAGTCCTCGCGACCCCTCGCTCTGCACATTTTGTATGAATCTCTCATCACTTCAGACGTTTGTTCTATTCGATCGTAAGTGCCTTGTGAAGTGGACTTTACAGGATATTCCACCATGATTCCAGTTCGAAGGGAATGTATATGGTCTATTCAAAGGGCATTAAAGCGTGCGAGATGTGAATTTAAATTGTACTTATTTACAGAGTTATATTATGTCACACTTCACACTTGTCTAGTAAGTTTCGTCTAGACCAGGGGTAGGCAAGTTCGGTCCTAGAGAGCCGCAGTCCTGCAGAGTTCAGCTCCAACCCTAATCAAACACACCTGAACAAGCTAATCAATGTCTTCAGGATTACTAAGGCTATAGGCAGGTGAGTTTTTTTTTTTTCAGGGTTGGAGCTGAACTCTGCTCTCTAGGACTGAACTTGCCTACCCCTGGTCTAGACGCTGTGAAGACGCTGCAGGCAGTGGCGTAGTGCAAATCCATGAATGAATGTTCTGAATTGAAGTAAACTTCAATGGATTTCCTGGGCTCAGGGAGTGGGGAGCAATGAACACTGTGTAGGGACCCAGTCAGTCGGAACACAGTTCATGCATGGAGCTCTCTTCTAACGAGCTGATGATCTGAATCAGGTGTGTTAAATAAGAGAGTCATGAAAAATATGCAGTGTGGGGGGGATGTTTATCAAATAAATATTGATAAAGATCAGATGATAACAGAGATGATGCTTATGTATGATACTGATGTATTATGCACCTGTAGTTCGTTGGCCTCAAAATGTGTGCTTAATTCACTTGTCCTTAGTTGAGGATGCTTAGAATGAATTGGTAAGTTTTACCTTGGCAGCATAAATCACATGCATTATGTGTCAAATCAAACAGCTTTGTTTGATGGTTGTCAAGGTCAGTTCTGTAAGGTCGCAGGCATTGGCGAAGAGTGCTAAGTCGCTCTGTGTCTCAGTGACAGCTGATCGGGGGCTTCTGGATTTCGAAACACTCCCCCTTTCCAGCCCCCCCAGCTGGACTCAGTGCAGCCTGCCTTTTGTATTTGACCAGCCAACCCGAAAGCTGGGGGCCGGTACGGCTCGGAGGGAGAGCCAGTGCGGAGAAAGGGAGCGAAGAAAAGGAGAGAAGTAATTATGTCCAGTCATTGAGTTCTGAAGATCCCCCCCCCGCCCCCCCCCAAGGTTCATTATGGGGCCCTTCACTGGCGACAAAACGTCGGCCATTTGGAGCTAAAGGAGAAGGAATGTTTTGGAGGAATATGACACCTCCAGATCCCTGCACTGGCAAGGGAAGCAAGATTAAGAAGCCCACACCCCCTGCTTTTGGGTTGTGGCGCAGAGGAGTTGTGTAGAAGCGGGCTGATTGCTTGGCTTGCCTTTTGTCTGCACTTTTTCATATGTACCGCAAGCCGCTTCACATCACTAGCTTTTCAGGACAGGACAGAGGCCCCACACTTTTGCTTTTTGTTCACTCTTATCTTTCTTTTCAAACACTCTAGGTAGTATTTTATGTCTTAATATAAAAGTATAAAAATGTTTAAAGAGAGAGTTCCCCCAAAAATGAAAATTGCCATCATTTACTGACACTCATGTTTCTCTAATCCTGCATAACTTTGATATTTTAAAAAACGCCTTAGTATTTTTTTTGTCCAACCAATGTTGGACCCCAAATTTGTCCATACAGTTTTTGACCCCATTGACTTTCATTGTATGGAGGAAAACATTCTTCAAAATATCATCTTAGTGTTCAGCAGAAGACAAAAGTCACACAAGTTTGGAACAACATGAGGGTGACTAGACTTTCTGGCCTAGTTGTGAATGAATCGTGTGAATGGATACTGGATCAGCCACTGCGCCTCGTTTCTACCTTCTCACCCAGCTCAAAGCGGCCTACCTCTGTTCCAGCAGGTTGGTTCCCGTCTCATTGTCTTGGTGGAGTCATGAGGGGATGTAATCTTCAGCAGAAAGGAGAAGTCATTTATTAGTCCCAGCCCAGGGGTTCATGCTTCACAAAACGTATTGAGGGTGGGCCGACCAATCAGAACGCAGAATTAGGGGAGTGTGGTGGGAGTGACGTTGCCGTTTCTTTCACCCACCTCTCCCTGCCCATCCGGCCCAAAAGGATTATGGGGGGTTGATGTAGTGCTGGTCCAATTGTTTTAGCTTTTTTAATTGTGCCGGAGTCTGACAAGCGTCCAGTTGGGGGCACTCTCATACTTTGCAAAATGGTTAGTTTGGCCTTATCGGATCGGTCAAACATTCCCCCGGTGTGCATCTAGTATGTAAAAGGTCTAAAAACACCTGGTTTATTAGAAATTCCGCCCCCTTACTTTCTAGAACTTTGTGAAGTTGTTTTTACCAAACGAATGACTCGCTGTGTTGCTAAAATTGCAGCGGCTAACACGCTAAATTGACGCTTAATTCCTCTTATGATGAAGATTTTAATTGAGGAGTGTCACATTACATTGCGTGAAGAGGTAATTCAGTCTATCTGAACTCATGCACTTGTTCTGCCGCTCACTCACTCTCATTTTAACGCTCGTGTGCGCGTTGATGTGCCGTTGCCCTCGCTGCGAGTGTGAGCTGAAACCCATAGCGTGCTCCAAAGTGGGACATCACTAATCAATGCGAATCATTTAAGTCCATTCTCTCCTGTGCCACAAAACCCAGTGTTTTAGCAATCAATTCAAAACAAGTGCCATCGGCTTTTCCAGTCCACGGTGCACGTAGCTGTGCGAGCAAATATTCGTAGGGAACGAATATGCGAACAAGCCTGAACTCGGCAGGAATGCGCGCATATGTGTGTGCGTCGGTGTAAGTGCACGCATGTTTTCTGCTGCTTTTTCTCTTCAGTTAAACGCCCGTCTACATTTGTGTGTACTCTTGTGTGTGTATACAAGAGCTCTGCATCAGATTGAATTAGCCAGTATTGTCCTGCTCACTAAAAGGGGGCTATGCTATTAGCAACCTTTCTAAGGACTGCCGCATCCTGCACCAGGCAATCAGATCACTCAAGAGCCTCTTTCCCCTGCCATGACCTGGGCTCCGGGCCCACGTCTGGTAAAGACCGCTTCTCTAATGTCCCTCTCCAGCCTCTACTAAGCCCCCACCAGCCAGCGGCGAGCCCCCTGCATCCTTCACCTCACACAGGGGAAGCAAGACAAGGTCACGCACATGGAGAAATAACGGAGAAACTATTTACAGCTGTTATTCTCTGTATATTAATTATTACAGTAATAATTAATAATGGATTTAAGCAAAAACAATGTATATGTAAGCATAATAAGGCTGTACATCAAATACTACATGATGGATAATTATGTATAATGAAAATAATATTTTAATGAGGAAATATTTTCTTTTTTTGCATCAAGGTAGTGAGAATGACATTTTTGTGCTTGTTATAAAAAATGCAATACGAAAATTCTAAAATTAGGTTTCATTTTCTTTCATAAAAATATTTTGGTCCCACTTTATATTAAGTGGCCTTAACTACTATGTACTTACATTTAAATTAATCATTTGGTACAATGCACTTATTGTGTACATACATGTTTTTACATTGTACTTATATTTTAAAAATACCTGCATGTAATTACATCTGTAATTAATTTCTGTAATTACATTTATAATTACACTGTTTCGACCCATCCCTTACACCTTAACCCACCCTTAAACCTACCCATACCATCAAACCTGTCCCTAACCTTAACCGTTTCCCACCTCAATAACAGCAGAAGTGGTTTGCAATACAATATGAACACAATAAGTACATTGTACTTATTTTTTGATGTAAGTACATAGTAGTTAAGGCCACTTAATATAAAGTGGGGCCAAAGGTGGTTTTAAATTGATTAAATGTTGAAAGTAAAGGCAATTATAATTTTAATCTTTTGAACTTTCTATTCATCAAAGAATCCTGAAAAAATTATGACCATTTCCTCAAAAATATTAAACAGCACAACTGTTTTCAACATAAATTTTTTGGTGATTACTACTATTTACAGCTGTTATTCTCTGTATATTAATTATTACAGTAATATTTAATAATGGATTTAAGCAAAAACAATGTATATGTAAGCATAATAAGGCTGTACATCAAATACTACATGATGGATAATTATGTATAATGAAAATAATATTTTAATGAGGAAATATTTTCTTTTTTTGCATCAAGGTAGTGAGAATGACATTTTTGTGCTTACCGGTCCCTAACCTTAACCGTTTCCCACCTCAATAACAGCAGAAGTGGTTTGCAATACAATATGAACACAATAAGTACATTGTACTTATTTTTTGATGTAAGTACATAGTAGTTAAGGCCACTTAATATAAAATGGGACCAATATTTCAAATAAAAAATCAATTAATTTCATTTAATTTTGTGGTTAAATGTGACATTTCACAAAAGATTCACAAAAATATTTCTTTTTTTAGTTGTAACTTTTCACAAAAAAACTTTTTTGAAGTGACACTTTCTAATTGGGCTCCAGGAATCAGACCGGTAGAAGAGAAGGGTGAAGATGCAGGAGGGGTGGATGGGAGGAAAGATTAATCTCTTGAGTAGACATGCTGCTTCTTGTCTGGATATACAGAAGTTCATTATTAATATCGATAGAGATGGACAGCGAGAGAAAAGGACAGTGAGAGGTTGAGAGATGCACAGTACTGGCATCTATCACACACATGTACACACACACACACACACACACAGACAGGGTCAGTAATAACAGCGGGCTGGCTCCATTACTCCCACAGTCGGAGTGTTAAGTGCTGTCCTGGTGTCAGTGGAAGATCAATGGGCAGTACTGTGTCGCAGTCAACGCAGCCCTGCCAAACAGCCCCAGGGTCAGAGGTCACTCAGCCAGACGGTCCAGAGGGCGTGGCGGTCCTTAGGGGGTGGCATCACCACAGCGACCCATTGATACCCAGGCGGGGCAACGGAGTGCTAATGCCCTTCTGATGGAGGAGCTCCCTGCCCCCGAGGACCATTAGAGAGAAACACACAAACACAAGTGTGCACATGATGCATTTACACCTCACTCTTCTCTTACAGATACATACATGTGGCTGCACATTAAAAGAGCGACCCGAGCACACGATCGCTTGCCCTTAGCATGTCACCTTTGCTGTAGTACACACTCATCAAAGACTAGCGTGGACTCTATTAATTTGGCTTGCGGTCTGTTTCAGTGACAAATGCATTACAGATACTCACAGATATTGATCAGATGCCCATATGGTCAATAATTCCCTCAACTTTGCACGTCTACAGAGACAGTTTGTCAGTTATGATGTCTCACACACTAAGCCTTATGATTAAACACAAAAGGGGCATTGCATTGGGACTTCAATGTAATTCATTGTAACTCATACTAAGCAAAATCCACATTGACCACATTGCAAATCTGGGAGTCAATATTATTATTTATTATATATGTTGTTAAATAATAAAATATTTAATGAAAGATATTTATAATATTTGTAATACATTTTTATTATTTAATTTCTATATATACAGTGAAAATTAGAGAACAATCTATAAATACTTGATTTTTTTCTGAAATATTGTTAATCTTCATTGCTCAAAATTTGAAGAAATATTAGCTGTTGGTATACCACTGTTATACTAACATGTTTGACAAAATAACTAAGGCATTCAACAAAAACCTTTATTTTGTGGAAAACACAGTGATCAAAATCAGAGAACAGTAACCACTGTAGCACTAAAATTTTGAAGGGTTACAGCTGTCAAAAATTAGTAGGAATGTAGAGGCCCCTGCTTTGAATGACTTCAGCACATCTTCGGCTGCAGGACATCGCTAGTTTCTCACACTGTGCTGGTGTGATCTTGGTCCACTCTTCTTCCAGTCTCTTCCACAGTTCGGTAACTGTAGTGGGTTTCTTAGCCATAACTTTGTTGCCAAGAGATTTTCAGTTGGGTTTCTTAGCCATAACTTTGTTGCCAAGGATTTTCCAGAGATTTTCAGTTGGGTTTCAAGATTCTGGGCCGGTCATTTCATTATTTCAATGTTCTTAGCTTTAACAGCTTTACCTGTTTTCCAGTGTGACGGGGACATCATCTTGCATGAAAATTGCAGGCTGATTGGGAGATGCTTGCAGGCAAGGAACCGCATGTTGCTGAAGGAGGTTCTGATAGACATTTGCATTCACCCTGCCATGTAGCTCTAAAAAAAAAAGTTTCCCACCTTAGTGTTGGGCGATATGCTCAATTTTCATATCGTCCTATCGTCAGCCTGTGAGATCGCCCATACACGATATTATCGTGTTAATTTATTTAATTATTTATTTATTTTGTTTCTTTGCCGGAAAGTGAACCAACTGCAGCGTAAGGCCAAAAAGCAGCTACAGAAAACGAGCAAAGACCATTTACTTTACCAACGAACATCATCACAAGCTCAGTCTAGCGCGAGTTTATGCACTTTAAAATACACTCCCGTTAAAATCAGTGAAGCTATCTACACTGTATGATGAATAAATCTCTTATACTTACATCGCACTTACATCTGCACTTTGTTGTTTATGATGAAAGAATTCGTGAGTCAGAATTCAGTCAGCGCTTGCTGAACAACGAAACTCCGCTGTTTCAGCGATGACTCATCTGAGCACCTCTGATTGGCCATTGCATTCATAAGCATAACACAATCGTGTGTGATTGGTTATAACGCGCAACACTGTTAAAATGCGGAAAAAGAAATATAATGGAACAAATAAGCCCTAATATTAATTAGATGGTATTACTAACCTGATAATAATAATAATAATCGTCTTGTTATCGTCAGTGGCATCAGCCACAGGCGACATCTCTGACTTTCGTCGATACACGATACTATCGTCTATCGGCACAACCCTATCCCACCTGACCCAAATAAATTAAACTCACTTTCATCACTAAAGTGAACTTTGGACCAGTTCTCCTCTCTCCACACAACATGCTCCACAGCAAAGGTGAGCCTAGCCTCTTGATTCTTTTTGCTGATGAGAGGCTTCGATCCATACCCTGTTCATCACTGAACTGGCGAGCAATTCCAGCTGCAGTGTTGAACCAATTCCTCATTGAGATTCTCTGCATTATCCTGTCCTCTCATGCATTTGTCTTACGTGGACGACCAGCCTTTTTGGGGCACTTGAATGAATTAGTGTCATTGTAAAGCTGCAATATTCTAGAAATCAGAGATTTGGAATGACCAGCTTCTCTTGCACTGGCTGAAAGGGTCATCCCTTTGACCTTCATCTGGACCGCCTCCTGTTGCAGGGCTTCAGTCACCTTAGAGCGGCCTAACCATCTTGCAATCTCAGTGAAAATTAAAAGTTAAATTGGGTTTGTCATATAATTAAGGAAATTAGCACCAGGTGCCAGATTAACACCAGTAATTGGAGGTATATGTAAGTGTTCTCTAATTTTGATCAGAGTTCTTTTTCAAATATCTAATTTAAGTTTTTTTACATTGTGCTTCAGAATACAATATGCATAAAAACTGCCCTACTACTAACTTCAAATAGGACTCATCTTTTTATTAACAGTTATTAATCTTTTCTGCATTCTGCGCTCAAATTATTTTGAATTTGCATATGAAATTGAAATTTAACCTGAAGGATTCATTTATCTAACCTCGCTTTGTCTTTCTACACACCTTTCATCTCACACTAAACAAACTGACAGTACAGTGAGATCTGATCTAATCCTAATCATACAAGCAGGCGTTTTTGTTCTCGAGTGTTTAGATAGGTGAAACGTGTAGCTGCTGGTCAATACAGATACTCATTGCTGCTGGAGTTGTAATGGCACTCTAGTGTTCCCTCTCCACTCTCAGCCTCCATCTACCTACAATCTAGTGACCCCTACCACTCTACCTCTTCTTCCTCTCTCATCTTTTTCACTCTATTTTGTATTTCGGGTAGCATTTTATTTCTTTACTGCTCTTTCTGGCGATGACCTTGGGCTGTGAGCCTTCAAAAGGGTTTGCTTTGCTCCCTTCCTTTTCACAGGACACAAATACGTGTAGAACATCTATCAAGTTATATACTGTATGTGCTTAGGTCTAAATATACACTACTTCTGGGGTTGTTTTTGAAAGTGTCTTATGATTACCAAGGCTGCATGTATTTGATAAAAAATACAGTAAAATTAAGAATATTGGGTAATATTATTACAATTTAAAATAACCGTTTTCCATTTCAATATATTTTAAAATATAATTTATTCCTGTGATGGTAAAGCTGAATTTTCAGCAGTCATTACTCCAGTCTTCAGTGTCACATGATCCTTCAGAAAGCATTCTAATATGCTGTTTTGGTGCTCAAGACAAGAAACATATATTATTATTATTATTATTATTATTATTAATTTTGAAATGTTTAATTTAATATTTTTCAGAAAATTAGACATTTCTCTTTCAGGATTCATTGGTTATATTTTATTTTACTTTACTTTACTTTAGTGATATGAAATACCATTTTCTGGAGCACTTTCCACTAAGCCCTTTTCTACAATTTTGGTGCATTTACATATTAATGAGTTTTGCAAGTAACAAGCTCTAATTTGGATTGGAGCTGATAGGGATCTGTCACAGTTTTTGGCATGTCTTAAAGGTGTTATGCTCTTTGGTGTCAAATGGAGAGATGCCCATGTCAATGGACGAGATACTGAGTTATTGTAAGTCCACCTGTTTTGCTTTCATTCACTTTCAGCTTGTGATATGGGCTTGACTGTGATGGTGGATGGTACACATCCCAGGTCTTTTGACATAGCAATGTTTTGTCAACCACTCAGATCCCACTATGGCAATTTTCTACATGTGTACTTGTCACTCACATTAGTCATTTAGAGCCTTTTAGAAATGTATAAGCAGTTGCACTGCGTATAATTTTCACAAGATCTTGACAAGTTGGTGCTCACATTGGTTTGAGTCCAGCCTGCATCCCAATTATTATCCTGTCTCTTCTTAATTTTATCATTCTAAAAAAAGCCCAAAAATAACAAAAACATGCTTGTTTCCACTCCACCAGCTGCTTTTTTCCATAGATTACAAGCTACCAACAGTGAGCACGAGTCAATTGCAGTTTACTCTGTAACCTGGTATACATTTCACCATGACAAAATGTCATAGGTATTATCTTACTCCTGCTTTTATTTATTTCTATAGTGAGTTCAATAATGCATAAAACCCAAAAACAGCCTTTTCTACAGCTGTTTGATGGTGAATATTGCTGCCCTTCAAAAGCACTCCACATACAGCAAGCTTGCTGATTGTCCTCTTCAGGCCTCCGTACTGAGAGCTCATTCAGTCTAGTACACAAACAAATCAATCAACAGATACTCTGTGTGTGAGTGCCTGAATGCTTCTGCAGATGTTTACACAATGCAAAGCAATAGAGTACTTCATGCACATGCATTAAGGTGACCAGATTTCTAAAATGAAAACCGGGGACATTTCCTGGTTCAGTGGTCAAAATATCACTGAAATCTCACTTGTGATTATCCACAAATTAAAAAACGGGGACAACATGTTTTTTTTTATTTTTTATTGTTGTGGATTCCATATATTAATATCGTATTTGACAAACCTAATTACAGTGATGTTTGAGGATCAAACTTACCCTATTTTTTAATACAATTCACCAAAAATCACACTATGAAAAATAGTAGGCTTAGTAACTAGCTATTGCAAATAGCAAACATATCAAAACACTATAACAAAATTCTGGCTTTACAAAAACACATTAAAAATAAAACAGTAAATACCAGAACATATGATAAATAAAACTGTATTTAACATTTCCACAACTGTGAGTACAATAATTAGGCCTACAACTTTTAAAATTTGATGTTTATACTTTTGGAAATTGATCTTTCCCTAATCAGGCTTATTATTTTGAATTTTAGGCTCATTTTGACCAAAGTATGTACTTTCTGCAAATGTAATTGTGCAAGTGTAGATTAGTAAAAAATTTTTTTTTATTCATATCGTTGTGACAGCGGAAGTTTCAGGAATGTTTAATATTGTGTGCAAAACAATCACGCAACCTTATCATGCCTTGTTATACAGTGCACACAAACAGTATTACTTTGTTTTAACATGTATATTAGCATGTGACTGCCTTGAGAGCAACAACGCGGTCTCTTTTGATAACTGATGATAATAGCGCTCTGCTGCTCTAGTGCAAGCGATTTATGGCTACAGTAGCGGCGCGCGACCAAGTAATCAGTATAGCTCGCAGCGCCCTCTACTGGTGTAATAACCATAATCGTACGATTGCCAGCTGGCAAAATTGGTCGGCTTTTACAGTGTATTTGCGGGTTGTTTTGAACGTGCTGTAAAACGGGGGCATTTCCGGGGACAGCTCCAGTCGGGGACAGGACACCCAAAACCGGGACTGTCCCCGGAAAACGGGGACGTCTGGTCACCTTAACATGCATACGCTTCTAAATATCTATATAAGAGATTCTCAGCTGAGTATCTGAGCATTTTGAGTCTATATGATCGACGGTGACGCTGTATAAACGTCCACCACACAGACTTCAACCAACCAATTTGATAATATATACAAGTTGGCTATGTTTACCGAGGATCCTTGACGTCCAAGACACAACAAGATATTGAACTTGGGAACAAGTTTAAATTTGTCTTCTGGACTTGTGGGACAAAGCGGATGGATTTTGGTTTTCATGAAGCGTTTGTGAAAATGACAAAGCTGTGTTTAGAAGATGAGGTTATTATGAGACAGTTTTTTTTTTAACAGTCACGCAATTCGACTCTTTGATTTGCCGTTTATTTTGAAGTCCGACAGGATTTTTGATGTTGTAACTCTGAGGTGGGTTTCCTGTGTGAGGACTGGAGGTTTGCACAAACAGCCTGTTCCACATCCGCTCCGACACAACCGTAACAGAGTCTGAGACTCGCTTGTTTCACATAATTCACCTCAAGGCTTCTGAAACCCCTCATTCTCTTAGTACAGATACTGTATAATATAATAACACTGTATGCAGATTTTTCTTTAACTTTGGACACTTGTGGCCCTGTGTACATTTCAGTAATGTTTTCTTTTTCTTTCTGAACCATCAGTTTTTGAGTTAAAAAAAAGTAATTTCTGTCATGTATTGTATTTAATAGCATTATGTGATGTAAATTACTTTTTAAACATTGTAGAAAACAAATTGATATGGCTAATTTCGTATTTGCCGTTTTTTGTGCTTTAAACGTGTGCAATTATTTAGATTGATTGATTCAAAATGAAAAATATGTATATTAATAAATATATAAGTAAATATATCATTGCTATCATTGTTTAGACAGTTATAATTTGCATACAAATTGGTAAAAAATTACTAAAAAATATTGAAATGTTTTATGATTATTTCACTCTTTGTTTAGATTATCCTAATTTATATGTAATACTTTTTATCATAGATTTTCATATTTCAAACTGAAACTTGAAAGCCTGTCTCAGACAAGGGTAAAACATTTAAACTACAGAAAATGGCAAAGATAAATTATAAAGGTTCAAAGTTTCTAACCCATAAATTTATTGCACCAATTTTCATACCCTAAAAATTAAAATAATCATGGCTTAATCTTTGTCCACTATATCCTACAATGATTCTTTTTTTTTTTTGTAAGTGTCCTACATAGTGTCCCAAGTTGGAAGAGATTTTATTTATTAAATTTGGGGTGTGAGAACTAGAAAAACCCGTCAAGATCACAACATTCAGGATATAAAAGTTTCTGTCTTGCTGTACCTCCTCTCACCTGTAGGTGGTAGCAGCTGCAACATTTTAATGAAATGGAAAATAAGAAAATGGACCCCAAAATATCCCAGCCTGAGAAGGAGTGTGGCTTTTTTCTTCTTTCAGTTTTTTCTGTGGCCTAACTTCATCGTCTGGTCTGCTTTAGGTCAAGACAGTTAATAAAACCTCTCGGACCAGAATGAGCACATTTCATGGATTCAGAGGGATGGTGTTTTTTTTTTATTATATATAAATACGAATTAATCATTTTTCTAAGGATCCTGCTTAATCGTGCTTTATTTTACAGTTGCCCAATTATTTAGCCAACCCTAAAATTGACTTTTTTGCAGCACATAGTCACACTGAGGTTTGTTTGATTTTTGAAGTGAAGCATGTTGATATTTTTGATACCAAATGGAGGGGAAGAGAGGAAGGAATGGAGCGATTGAATTGAATGGATTACATTAGTCCTTTCCCCACTAGAATTAACTGGACCGAATGATACGCATTGGGCCTGTTAACATAACAATCATCAGCTCGTTTTCTACACACTTGTTGAGATGGATTATGTTATGCGTGTGTGTTGTGTTTATGTGTGCTTATGGCCATACAGCCTTAAATAGAGCACTTTGACTCATGACAGCCTTTAAGACTCCATTTAGGAACAAACCCTGTAGCTTTTTCTCACTCTCCCACACACACACACACGTGTAAACCTCCTGCTGCAATTTTGTTTTTCCTCCCCCTGTAAATTTCATTGGCAATGTGAGTAAATTATTTTGATTGGAAGCTAATCGGCGTAAGTATTAATCTGGATAATGAATGATGCTGTTTATTTAGCAAAAACTACCCAGAGCTTTTCTGTCTTATTGTTGTCTGTTCCTGCATATTAGTACGTTTTGTAATCGCAAATTTATTTGGAAGTTAAAGTGTGGGGACAATTTTAGCGAGGAGATTACATTTAGGTAATGTGAGAAGCAGGTGTTTACGGGGTGGGAGGGAGTTTTTGAGCATTCTTTAGAGTTTTATAATTGAAATGCCAATGTCATTTATCAAACAAATTAGTTATGGTTGTGTTTTTCCATGTTTTTTTTCTACAATGACCAAATGAGGAGAAAAAAAAAATGATGCAGAGCTTCGAAAGCATCTGGCAAAACAAAAGCTTTCTGCAAATCCTATACATAAAGAGGGATGGATATTTACAATACCATTATCTGACCATTCTGAAAATGTTTTTTGGAAATGATATTGGCTTTTTTTCATCACATTTAGAAGATTATCATATTATGCGTATATATGGACATATCTGTATCTTTATATGTTTTTTCTTGGATTAGAAACATGCATAATAATACCATACTATTATGCAAATGCAATTGGACACCAGCAGTGCATATTAACAAACTCTCACACACACGCTTTAAGGGATGACCCTCGGGATAGAGGAATAAAAGCAGTGCTATTGTAATTCGAGAGATGGCTTGAGCCAAGATAATCCTGAACAGATGATAATTTTGCTGGCAAATTTGATTGATAGAGGCAAAGAGAGGCAGAATTAGAGAGAGAAAGGTGGCCTGGGATTTTTAGGAAGATTTAAAAGCCAGGGATACTACAGTACACACACATGTCATCTCCCTACTGAGGGGACACTCTCTCCGTTTCCACTTGTTTCTTGTTGTCGTACCCTTCTTTCTGTCTCTCGTGGTCCCTCCATCCCCCCTCAACCTCGGTTGCCCTTTTAGTTGTTTAATTTTCACTCATCCTCTTGTTTTTCCTCTCTCTCTTTGTCTCTCAAGAGTGTTGGCAGTATAATCCTCAGCTTCAGCCCATGTTGCCTCAGAAACATCAATAATATTCCTGCTCAACAACATCTTAGTGCATTAAAGTGGTCATATGGAGTACACCTCTCTCCCTCACCCACTCTTACCCTATGTTGTGCGCATTTTTGGCCCTTTTTTAGTTCTCTGTAATGCTTTTCCTTTAATTCCTGGGCAGAAATAGCGTGGTGTGTGTGTATTTGGGAACAAAGGACGAGACTGAAGGATTGTTAGTGTGCTCAGACCTTTCCCCATCCTTCATTATCTGGAGTCTCGCACACACTCGCCTCAGGTTAAAGGATGCAAGGTCAGAGTAAGAAGACTTTGACGCTGCCATCAGGTCATTTGACACAGGAAGCTAATTGAATTTCATGTAGTATACAGTAGTAGTATACATTTTTTTACTGTAATAAAATTAGATTAAAAAAAAAAGTTATATATAACATTTTATATATATATAATAATAATAATAATAATAATAATTATTATTATTATTATTTTTTTTTTTTTTTGAAATAAAAACATTTCATGAAGGTTTAAATATAGCTGATCTGAGAAGTCCTGCATTATGACAAATCGGAAACATAAGTAGCCTAAACAAAACAAAAGAACAAACAACTGCATCTGAACTAAAATGATTTATTTATTTCTGTCTCTTTTCTATAATTTATAAATAATATTGAAACTAAATATTTGTTACATAAAGGAGACCATTAAAATTGAGTAATTTTTCCTGTCAAAAACTTACTGTCCTCTATCAAAATAAAGGCAAAAATGGCAAAACTTGTATATACTTGTTGTCTATCAGCTGTTTCGTACATCACACTTATAAAATGATAGAAATACAGCATGTGAAATTAAAATAACTGGCAAAGATATGATATTATAAATATTTATTATCTCTATTATCTATCATTGTTTCCATGATGTTTCAAATCGACAATCTCCTTTCAATGTTACAATTTAGCAATTTGTTTCCCACTTCCCACATTTTTTTTACTTTAAAATTTCATTGAGACTATTAATTAGACGTAATATCAACCTAGAATTTTAACATCCCTTTCTTGTCTCATTATTTAATTGGACTGTCAAAGGTTAAGACATTTTTACACAAATTGGATTAAGAAAGGAAAATGTTATTAAAATGATTAATATTTTCATTTCTGTCATTACACCACTGCTGAATTAAGCATGCAAGTGATATCATGTGACAGCATGTAGAAAACTACTGTATGAAGCATACTGTATGTCTTTGCATGCTACATACTGTTTCACATGCTATTTGCATATAATGTAAGCAGATCTAAGCAGAGCATTCCCTTAGTATTCCCAAAGACTATAGAATACCCAAGACATGTCACTCGTATAGTTTTGAATGGGGAAAAATGCACCGCTCAATATGGCCACTCTATCGAACGAAGCCACGCCTTCTGAGGAAAAGAGCCAATCGCTAATCGGTAAAGTCAGCGCGTCACTGCAGCTGCCGTCAGAAGTCCCGGTTGCTATAGAAACAGTCAACGCTCTGAGACGTGCGCCTAGGACTGCGCATGCGCACTGGCTGGTCTAGCTTGAGAAATAAGCTTTTTTTAAACGCTATTTGAGCAAAATAAACAACACTTATGATACAGTTGTTGTCAGATTTCATTGGTGATTTCAAATATGAAATTTAATCGTAAGCTTTGCGAACAGTTTTGGAGAATTTGATGATTCCCCATTCAAAGAGATAGGAGTTGCACTTGCATGCCCGAGAGGCGTTTCAAAGATGGCCGCCGAGTGACATGACTTGCCTTAAAGGGTCTTTGGTATTCCCTTCCAAACCAAAAAAAGTATGTGTTTGCATGCACCTGTTGGCAGTACGCACAAGCCAAATTTATTTGCGCAGTGTTATAGTAACTACAGTATCCTCGGGCACATTGGCCTGCTCAACAGTGGCTTTGCCTCTGTGTGGGGTTAAATGTGTGTGTTCCCTCTCACAGGCAATTGCACTATTTGCACCCTGGAATTCAGAATATATTTGTGGATCACGCACATTTGTTGCCCTCAACTACTCCGACTCCAAATCACAATTCACACAAACACACTCCCTCCTCCTCAACATTCAGCACCCAGAGTGTGTGTGTTTGCATACCAGTTTTGTGGAAAGCATTCTCACCTCTCTATTCACTGATGATCACACACACACACACACACAGTTGGAGGTATGTTCAGGCTGGGGATGTCATCATCACAGCAGCCAAATTATTCTGATTGACCGTCTGATTTCCTGATAGAAGGGCTTCAGTCGTTAACAGAGGCAGGGGTCCCGCACTCCTAGTTCAACTTTAATCAAATGATTTGATTTAGCTTTTATTATCTCTCCCGAGTGCTAAAATATCACTGGTGGTGGGCTTTTCAGCTGCTGATGAGACCAGCCTCTCTGTGTTAGACTCTAGAAAGTACAGATGAGGGCTAGAGGGGATCAGAGCCCACTTTTTGTTACTGCAGCATGAACCAACCAAAGTCAGAGGACTGTGTGGACCTTGATTTTCCATTTGTGACAAAGTTTCTTCCTTATGCGGTATATTCTGGTCAAAAGCCACCCACTTATATCGTAAGACATCTTCTTACTAACAGGTAAAGTGACTAAACAACACAGTGTTTTTGTTTTTATGCACCATATAGGGTCTTATTTGAAATATACACTATCATTCAAAATTTGGGGGTGAGTGAGATTTTTTTTCTCCAAAGAAATTAATATATAGAATTTTTTTCAGCAAGGATGTTTTAAATTGATGGAGAGTGATAGTAAAGACAATTGTAATTTTACCGAAGATTTCTATTTCAAATAAATGCTGTTCTTTTGAACTTTCTGTTCATTGAAGAATTTGGAGAAAAAATGTATCATGGTCTACAAAAATATTAACCAGCACAACTGTTTTCAACATTAAAAAATAGTAAGAAATGTTTCTTGAGCAGCAAATCAGCATTCTAAGGATTTCATGTGACACTGATGACTGGAAATCACAGGAATAAATTACGTTTTAAAATATATTAAAATTAAAACAGTTAATTAAAATTGTAATAATAATTGTAATAAAAACTAAGTTTTTTTCCACAAGGATGCATGAAATTGATCAAAAGTGACAGTAAAGAAATTTGGAATCTTACAAAAGATTTCCTATTTCAGTTTCTGTTTTCGGTTTTTTAACTTTCTATTCATCAACGAACAGAATGAATGAGATACAAAATGTAATTCATTGCTGTGATAAAACATTTTAAATTGTAATAATATTTCTCAATAGAAATAAGAAACAAGAAACATAAAAAAAAAACAACTCTTATAGACTCCATACTTTTGAATGGTAGCATATGAAACCACAATAATTGACCAGCATGGAAAATACGGGCACAACACTCGCTATAAGCAGTTTTGCAGAAGTGGCTGAAAATCTGTTCATTCAGAAGTAATAAGTTCCAGTTATTTAATAGACATAACTCAGAAACCAGGGATCAGTAACTACTTATCTTTGGAAACCTGACCCATCACACCTGGTTAGGACACGGTACAACATTCATGAAGTGTGGTATTATACAATATTCAACTGAAGTCCATAAAATGGTGAATATGTGTTATATGCCTTCTCATTTAGCCTTTAATGTGTTAGGGCTGTAAGTGATCTGAAAGGGCTTTGCTTATGTATATTAATTACGTGACTTGAGGTTACTCCGTAAACCTCATTGATTTGCTGAAAGGCAGACGTTGGTAAATAGGCTCTAGCCACAGTAGGATTAGCGCTTGCTGTTTGTGTTCATTCAGTGTACTGTCAGCGCTGAAGGTTGGCAGTGACTTCTGCTTGTTTTAAAGGATTGCTTCACTCTAAAATGAAAGTTACTCACCCTCATGTTGTACCAAACTCATATGACTTTTTTTATTCTGTGGAAATTTTAAATACTGAACTGTTCAGTCTTTTCAACGCATTTACAATGAATGGGGAATGAAGCATTCAAGCTTCAAGAATGATTCAAAATTTAAGTTGTTATTATTAACTTAAAAAAAACTAAATTATATATATATATATATATATACAATATTGTATTTCTTCATAATCTATCCCCTCCAGTGAGCTGTCAGTTGCTACAATCCATTCAGAGTGATTTTGTAAACCGAATCAACTGATTCAGTTACAAAGATCTGACTCAAAAGAATGATTTCACAAATCTTACATTGCAGCATCTCTCTACAGCATTGCTATGTGCCAAGGAGACCTAGAGCAGATATCAACAATTTCAGTTTCAGTCTGTTCCCCATACACACTTGAAATATTTATGATGCATTTATGGCTCATTCACGTTTGTTTGTTCAAACACCCATTCACCCAAATAACCCAAATGGGCTTGGGTAAAATTGACAGCTGTATTGAAGTGAAGAAAGAATGTCTCCCAAATAATAACATAGTTTGCTTCAACATTTACATTTTTGAGTAGACTGTTCTACAAAGTTCCTTTTCAAACTCCTTTTCTTCCTCTTAACTTTTTATTATCTTCCTCTGCACTGCCAAGTAAACCATTTCTGTGTCTTGTTTGCTGACATTCGAGTTGTCATTTTAGTTGTTGTTTCAGTATGGTTTGATTCACTCAATGACAAGTCTGGGTCACTAAGTTTCAAAATGCACATGAAGGTTAGTCGCCTTCTCAATCTACTAGCCCTTTTGACATTTCCTTTGAGCACTAAACCAGCTCGGGTGGTAAGAGACGCCTGCATAGCATAACAAAACACAGCAGAATACAAGCACGAAAAGGTTCAATGGACACTCCCACACTTGCAGCAAACACACTCGTTCATCATCTTGGGTTTTTTTCAGCGTAAGTGTGTAAAGCTGAGCTGCGTGCCGAGTGCCGACTCTTTGCGAGCGTCTTCAAATGCCAAACGTCTTCCCTACATTCCAGTCTTTTTCAGTTCTCTCCAAGCAATTTTCAGTTATTTTCTTGTCTGAGTGCAGCTTTCAGTGCGGTTGGTTTCGGGACACACACACACACACACACACACACTTGCACACACATACACAAACACCTTGCCTTAAAGCTAGCACCGGCTGCCATGTGTTTGGCTGGCCGGATAGGAAGGACTGCTGTGAACTAAACATGCCATGGGTCGTGCAGATGTCACTTCCTATTAACAAGCACAGATTGCTATCCATGTCATACAGGTCACACACCTCTCCCTGTTTTGTGTGTGTGTCTGTGCACGTGCATGAGGTGTCTCATGGCTAAGCACAATCATACTGATTCTCTGTTCAGTCTGGGTTTTATCGTGTTCAGTCTGCCTTTTCCAGATTTTGGTGTAGGGAATTTGTGGTATTATATGACCACAAATTCCCTACACCAAAATTTTACTTTGTTAACTTGTTACTTTAATTGATTGGACAAAGTAATGGAGCTTGGCACCCACACACACTTGTGGACATACTGAGCTTCTCTCAAACATGCACACAAGTGCACAAGCTCTGTCACAAAACCTAGTGTGCATCTTACCTAGATAGCGTTTAAGACATCATAGGCAAAATTCTGACACAATAGGTGTCAGAATGCATAGGCATTATGCTGCATTTTTTTATGATAGAACATATGCCAAACAATTTCAGAAAGCATTGTGACAATGACAGTAAATGTCAGCTATAGACCTTTTTCACAGCTTTGAATAGTAGTGTAAAATAACTTCCGCTGTAACCTGTATGAATGGCAAAGCCCATAGCACAGGATTGTTGTGATTTACTGATGTACAATTCATCATAACATATCAACCACAGTTTACAATCATTAATCAGGTATGATGAAACAAAGAAAAATGTTGTCATGTTGTTCTGATATATTTCATGAATTAAATGGAAGCGCACAAGCCTGCTGTATGTGTATGCACTATATCAGTGTCAGACCAGCTTTTTATTAAATAAATGCATACAATACAAACAACATAGCACATTAAAAAGCAATAAAATCGGACAAGGTTATAGATCTCATAAAACGTTAATTACAACTGTACAAATTAAACAATAATGTTAGCATTGCTTTCATGCACTTACTGTACTTTCTGATACAATGATCATGTAATAAATCAAATTGAAGTTGTTCAAATAAGTTAATATTTTCATCCCAGAGTCGATTATTCAAAAATAAATGGTTTTATAATCTTAAACTCGTCTTATCCTCCGGGTTTGAGTGCAGTGACTGTATAGCATTATATTGTAGACAAGCTTGAAGATTAATCATAATAAGCATGGTGCAGTAATGAAAACAATAACATTAAACAAATAAATAAATAAACAAATACATAATTGTTAATAAAAAATAAAAAGAAACATGTTATGATAATAACGTGATTTATTCATGTTTCTTTTTATTTTTCATTTTTATTACAAATTTTATTACATAAACAGAAACACCATTAAACAATAAATTTAATGTGCTGAGTATCATCATTTTTCCCAATGTGTCCGATATTCAAATCAGTGCGAAACTCTTTGCAAAAGGCGTGGGCATTGTTGATATGGCTTGGAGATATGAAATTTTATTCTTCTGTCCCGCTGTTAAATTTACATGTATATTTTGTTTTTGTTTTTTTGTTTTTTCGCCAGAGCACCACCTGAGTCTTCTCCTCCCATTTCTAGCAGTGATGCTTTATTCCCGCGTCTACTACCTGCGCAGATATCAACAGTGCAACTGGGTTGTAGATTGCCAAGTTGAGGTCACAGATGGGTTGAAATTTGTATGATGTGTCGATTTTATGAGTTGGATGTGTTTCATACAAGATCTGGCAACTGGACATCCTTGGAATAATATATTGATGTGATTATCCATATAACGAGGTTTGGGCCATACAAATTACAGGTGTTTCCTGGGAGAAATAACAAAACAGGAGGGGACGGGAGATGGATGTGAAATACGGGCGATTCCCTGGAAAAACGGGAGTGTTGACACGTATGCCAGCAAGACTGACAATCGCCTCGCTTACATAAAGGCTAAATAGACTGTTTGAAATTCTGATGTTTATTGTCGAGTTCAACAAAGTTTAATTTTCTTGTCAAAATTGGCTACAGCCCATTGACAATAACGCAGGCGGAAATTCTTTTACCCTACTAATCGAACCTGGATGTGATGACACGTGGACTGTGAAAAAGGTCTATCTGATTCAGTGCTGAAAAGTAAAAACAAAATAGTTCAATCTATTTTAAAACTGAAAATTTTACTCCGTAATTGTGTCCTGTGCATTCTGTGCTAGATGATGTTAACTTACCTCAAACTCTAGTCTAAATTTCTGATGTTCTCTTACCAATGCACACATTAAAATGGCAATCCGTAACCTTTTTGACCAATTGTGCCACATTTGCTTATGGCATTTGAGTGTATAAAACCTCTGAAATAAAGACTGAAGGCAGTAAATCACCAACAACTTTTATCCCTTTCACACAAATTATGTTTACAGGTGCAGACTATCAATTAATAAAGACTTATTTTAACGCTGTTCCTTGCACGATACTATGTTATAAGTACAGTGCATGATGTCTAAACTAATTCAGTATGTTTGCATCACATAACCAGCTCTATATGCATGTATAAACTTGCTCAGTACAACCGGGAAACACGATTCACGATAAAGGACCTCAGAGACTTGTAGAAGCAAGCTAAAATGGCATGGCTGTTGCCGCAAATTTATTTTTATCTCTTGTTTGCTTTTGTTAACACTATGAGTTAGGTTTAGGGTCTGGTTTAGTGTAGGTGGTATGTTATTTTAAAATGCAGTAGAACATTAATCTTGTAGCCACTTACCGGACATTTCATTCCTGAACTGCCACGATATGCACAACAACCATCGTAATAAAACTTTCCCAGATTCACATTCATCTGTTTTGGATAAAACTGAATGTGCAAGAAGCAAGATAATATAATTTGGCAAAATAATAATTTTAATATAATTTTCCAATGAGCCTGGGTTGTGATTGAATCACTTAAAGGTTGCATTTCAGTGATGCTGCCTAGGTGGTAGGCAGCAATGCAGCACACTAGGTTTTGGAACAGAGCCATAGTTTGTTTGCCAGTCAGACTGATTTACCCCTTCAGCAACTCTGTTTTTGAAAAACAGATCTCAGATAGCAATAGCAGGGGAGAGCTTTGAATTAGTCATGACTGTGGACTTTTAGAGTGCTACCGTTTTAGGATTGTGCGTGTGGCCTGCACAGTAATCCTCTCCTCTCTGCCCCCTCTCTCTTTCCCTCCACCTTGTTCTGTATCATCATAGCTTGCTTGCTGAATAATTGCAGTGAGGGGACTTTTCAATGCATTCATGATTGGCTCTCTGGGGCAGTACGCAGTAGGCTAGGGTGAGTGTGTTCTCTGCTCTTCTTCCCGAAGCCTGTTTCTCTTCTTCTAATGCAGTCCAGCCTGACTCCTGCAGACATTAACACATGCATACTTGACTATTGCAAACTTGTTCATGCCCTTCTCTGATGCTTTGTAGCCTTGTAGTCTAAATTTCTCTTACCAATACACACTTTAAAACGGCAATCCGCAACCTTTTTGACCCATTGCGCCATGTGTATAAAGATGCATTACCTCACCTATGTTTTTTAACACAAAATAGTCATAAATGATGTGTGAATGTAGGAAGCCGTTCGTCAATGTGTTTATCCTTGTGATGGATGAAAGTGTCTGCTATAATTCGTTGTTTTGGCACTGACTTGGATCTGAATGAGTCTAAATGAGGTGTCTGTGACCAGTGATTGCAGAAAGTAGCTGTTGATTCAAACAATTCCATATTTAATACAAGCTTGTGACCTATACTTTCCAGTATATATCCATAATCTGGATCCTGTCCTCCACCAGCACATTATGCAGAGTGTTGTGACATAAACACTAGTGGGCCTACTGTTAATCAAGTGGGAGGAATCAGTAACATTTTTCAATTGTACCAGATCCTACACATCATCAAAACCCTGACAAACACACACTTACACAGTCTCATCCACCCTCATCCACTCACCAGCAAACACAACTCACTTCAGCCTCCCACAGAATCCACTATGCAAATGTGTCCTCCAGCAATAAACATGTTATATTCATATTATTTTATGTTGTGTGTTGCCACAAATAGTGGTATGACTGTATGGTGTACAAATGTACAAAGTAATAGACAAAGTCATAGTCATGAAATTATTCTACTAAATGGTTTGCATATTTACTGGTTTGTTATATTTTGTTGTTTGTATATTTAATGTTGTGTATATTTTTTACTGTCCCATTCAAAAGTAAAAAAAAAAAAAAAAAAAAAATTAATACTTTTATTCAGCAAAGACGCATTAAATTGATCAAAAGTAACAAAAGATAAAAAAAATATTTCAAATAAATGCTGTTCTTTTGAACTTTCCATTTTGTCAGAAAATCCTGAAAAATCAGTTTCCACAAAAATATTAAGCAGCACATCAAAGTTTTTAATGTTATAATTAGAAATGTTTCTTGAGCAGCAAATCCACATGCAGTATTAGAATGATTGGAAGGATCATGGGACACAAGAAGACTGGAGTTATGACAAAAAAAAAATCAGTTTTGTCGTCACAGAAATAAATGACACTTTAAAATATATTAAAATATAAAAGTTAAAAAAACACTGCAACCCTGAACTTTTGAATGGTAGTGTATATCAGTTGATATTGGGTATGTAATTGTGCATTTCTAAATCTCCCTATTCAACTAGTCGGTTGTTGCATAGCTAGTCGATTAATCAACCATTGTAACTCATCAGAGGTACAATTCAGCTTTAAAGACATCTGATTTGTTCGACTTTTAAATTGTAATATTTGTTTTAGTTTGTAACTAGATTTTTCGAACTACCAATTTTTGTCACCCTCCGAAAGGTATGTCATTAATTTAATACCCCACCTTTCCTGGCGTCCCGCTAATGTGTATGAGTGAACCTGAGTGTTAGAGGGTGTTAGACACCTGCCCGGTGCACCAGCCCATACCAGCTGGTGTCTTTGTTAGGACTAAGTACAGTCAATTAGATAACAACTGAATGAACACAAATGTGTTTGTGTGTGTTAGTAGTGTAAGAGGACTCAGTGTTGAATAGAAATCACAGAGTCCTGAGCGTCTTTTACAAGCTGTTGTGCTTAAAAAAATAAGAGCTAGTGCTTGTACCTTTCAGAGACTACTTTTATGCTTAAGTATAAAAATCTGCTTAGTTTCCTGCTGTAGGTTTTATTTGCAAAAATGTTAGCATTTATCTTGGTTAACACGGCTCCATGTTCTTTTAATAACAAATAAGAGACTGCTACCACAGATTAGCATGCCGGGATAATCCTTATACTTTTCTTTCACATAAAGTTAGCTGGCTGGTGTTATGTGTGTCTGGACAGACGTTCCTCAGTAGGGGGTTAATATTTGACCAGACGCTGCCTCTCCTGGTAGTCCCATTATCTGGGTTACCCAGCATTCAACAGACAGGTGCTGCCCCTCCCTGTACGCCGTGACCAGAGAGGAGAGGACTTCTCTGGGGCAGGACTTCAATAGGTGGGATGCTGGGACATCAGCAGGATAAGGAAGTCAGGAGCTTCACTAATTACAGTGGGGTGTGTGTGTGTGTGTGTGTTTATCATATGTGTGTGGCACTGACCGATGCACCATCTCTAGTATTGCATGTATTGATGGGTAACTCGGGAGAAATTATTATATTTCTCAGTCATGTTTGGGTTATTTTTGTCTTGCTAACATAACAGTTTTAGTTGTTATAACCTTGTATTTGAAATAAAGGGTGTAAAATGCAGAATGTACTTTACAGTACTTTTTCCTTTGAATTGGCCATTTAAACGTATTATTATTACAGTTATTGGAATTATTACAACAAATTATTCTATTGCAGTGTTTGACAGACAGTTGATCAAGTTTTACATCCATAGGATCAAAAAGTGGATGTTGGTTATTAAATAAATGCATAATACTTTTGGTTTTATCAGGGATGCACAATATATCAACATCATATCAGTTATCACCTGATAGTCAATATTAACTATGTACTTGGCTGATATTGGACATTTAATTGTTTATGCTCATTTTCCGTGTTTTTACTTGTATTTTTATTTGCATTATTTCCATCAGTCACTTTAACCTGTGATCTATAAACAAACTAATAATGAATGACTATATTAAATGTAGCAAATCTTAAAATAAAAATCCATTCAGTTATAATATTGTGATGCCTAAATTCACTCATATTTAATCATTTATAAAAATGTTTGTTTATTCATTTATAATTTTGTTGCTTCCCTGGAAGTTACCTTAAAGGGGTCATATGATGCGATTTCATTTTTTCCTTTCTCTTTAGAGTGTTACAAGCTCTTGGTGCATAAAGAAGATCTGTAAAGTTGCAAAGACTAAAGTCTCAAATCCAAAGAGATATTCTTTATAAAAGGTAAGAGTTAGCCACACCTACCTAAAACGGCTCGTTCGAACACGCCCCCACATACCTACCTCACTATGTGGGAAGATTTGCATAAAGCCGCCCAAATGTTCACGCAAAGAAAGAAAGCGTAACTTTTATTCTCGCTGTAGTATAGTTGCTGCCGCCGCCATGTCGTGAAGGCGCTATGTGATTCGTTGTGAAAGCGAAACTACTTTGGAAAATAATGTTTTTTTAACTTTAAACCGCATAAACACATTTCATTACACCAAATACACAAAATAATGTTCTTTTTAGCAGCATCATATGACCCCTTTAAAGTGTAGTGTCATAGATTTACAACATAATAGAATATTATTAAATTCTGTAATCAGTGTATTGAAATGTAATTGTCAGATTGATGCATCATGATCGACCACCCTTAGCAGGTATGAATGAATTTAAATGTTGGTGAACTTTGACTTGCTGTGTACAGTTTGTGGTTTATGCCTTCATTTAAAAGAGGGAACATTTTTCCCATTCATTTTTCCTGATGAAATAATTCACTTGCTCTAGGTTGAAGCAGGGGAATAATTCTCCATGCATTAACAGCCTCAAATTAATGAAATAATGTAACAGTGAGGAAATCTGGAAATATACGCTGCAAATTTAAAAGCCTCCCCTGCCGATGTGTCTCTAACGACCCGACAAAGGTGCAACAATAGCTGGCAGTCACTGGAGACAAAGCATTTCATCAGTGGGGTTACATCAGACAAGGCCCATGGGTAAAACCCACAATAAGCAGCTAATCTCCTAATCCACCCAAATTATGCCCAACACCTTTCAATGATGATTGCACAGGAGGAGGGAATTTTAACCTCCTGATGAGTTTTGACCAGTTATACAATATAGAGTAAAATGTGAGTGTTGTGATTGAATTAATTGCTCTTTGTACATACAGGTGACTGACAGGAAGCACACTGTATTCAAACGGTTTGAGTGTATTGATTAAATACTGTAATATGTAGAGTCACTAAAGCTCAGTAATAGAGGTGTATTTTTCTCTCTGCTAACACAACAGAGCCTTTTTAGAGCCATGTCCTTGCATAATGAAACATGGATGCCTTTTGACATTTGTAAACGCTGAAAACTAGGCTGTTTTTTAAACCATTTATTTAAGATGTCAAGTCAAAGTCAGTCTGTTGTCATTTCTTTGCAAGGATGAATAAAACCCCTCAAAGTAGTTTTGTATAATGCTTGGTGCAAACATTCATTATTTCAGGGACATTAAACATTTAAAGCACACTATTTGATAGCTAACACAGTGATGATAGTATATGCAAATAATAAATATGCATAAAGGACACATTACATAGACTATAAATACAAACATATATAATGTATATAATGTAATTGTTCTTATTACAGTACCATTATAATACCACTATGGAACTAACTCTATATTTTATGGACTATGTTCAAGTACCATGTAAAAATAATAGTATATGAGCATGGTAACCATTCAGTACTACAGTGATTTCTTTAAGTAGAAATGAGAGCATAAATCACATGCTGCTGGTGTCTGTAACTTAAAAGTGACTGCGTGGCGTTATTATATTAAATATTACCTGTATAATAGTATCTGGAGTGAGGTAATAATGTAAAAATGACTAGCGCACATTAAAAGCCACATGAATGACTGCAAGGGCATGTCATTCATGTTCAGTATGCAGGGCTGGGGAGTAACGAAATACATGTAACGGCGTTACGTATTTAAAATACAAAATATGAGTAACAGTATTTCGTTATAATTACATTTTAAATAGGTAGTAATCAAATTACAGTTACATCCGAAAAGTATTTTAGATTACCAAAGTGATTACTTTGAATTTTAATGTCATTTCTTAATTTAATATTTAAGT
>NW_015667306.1:1753719-1756803 GCF_001515625.1 Sinocyclocheilus rhinocerous
ACAAATCTAGCGACTTCTTGGACAAACCTTAGCGAGTCTCTGTGATCGCTGGTACTGACGCAACGGCGCGAGGTCAGCGCGCACACACCTCTCTCTCTGCGTCTGCTCTGTACAGCGAGCGGCTGAGAGGAGCAGCGCCTTCAGTTAAAATAGATATTATGTTGCTTCTCTAATTTTACATGCAAATATAGCCGAAATCACAGCACAGGAATTGTCTTTGTCTTGTCCTTTTCTTATGTGCGTTTCATTTCATCAGACGATGACTCAAATATAAAGCAGGATTTTTGTGCAGATTAACGTCTTGGAAGGGAGAGCTGGTTATGTAGTCTTAAAGGGCAGCATTTCAGTCACTATTTCATATTTATTCTGTTGTCTGACAACAGAAACAGTAATAGTTTAACAAAACTAGTGTGAATGGTTCACATTAAACTGGATAGATCTGGGGTGTGTTTCCCAAAAGCATCGTTAGCGAACTGTGTTTGTTAAATTACATTGAACTATAACGACATTTAATTACTTACGTAGTTGCTGAGCCCTGTCAATTTTGACTCAGCGATTCTTTTGTGCCGATCACTTCTCCATAGAGCGGATTATCAGTGAAGTAATCACTTAAAGTTTGGTCCATTCATTAAACAAATCTATTGTATAACTTGGAGAACTGTGCCAGTTGTTTTGGCTGCTTTTATGATATGTTTGGTGTATTTGGATTAGTTTTGAAGCTTGTAATGCAGCATGAAACAGCACGGAATCCCATTCATTGTATTCAAATTGAATTTATATTGATTGGTAGATTTAAATGACACAACATTTTTTGAATGTTGTGAAATGCTGTGGAAAACTGATGTTGTTCAAAATAAAATGCAATGAAAACGCAAATCTTATGACTGGTAGATGTCACTTTTATTTAGAGTGGGAAAACATAAAAACAAGACATTAATATGTTCCTTTGTGTATAGCTTAAGTATTTCAAAGTATTCGAAAGTATTTAGATTAAGTTACTAAACCTGAGTAATCTTAACGGAATACATTACTGATTACTTTTTAAAGCATGTATTTTGTAATCTGTAGTGAAATACATTTTAAAAGTAACCTTCCCAGCCCTGACAGTATGTTTGAGCAGTGACACTCAATTGTTGAGAAAATAGGACTGTTCTTGACCTGTACTGTAGTATATTTTTAGATATGCATATACCATTCAAAGGTTTAAGATTTTTTGAATACTTTATTTATTGGAGTTTAAGATTTTTTTAATGTTTTTGAAAAATTCTATTATGTTCACCAAGGCTTTATTTTTCTATAATATATTTTAAAATATATTACAAAATATATTTTATAATATATTTTATTATTGTGATGGCAAAGCTGAAATTTCAGCAGCCATTACTCCGGTTTTCAGTGTCACATGATCCTTCAGGAATCATTCTAATGTGCTGATTTGCTGCTCAAGCAACATTTCCTGTTATTTTCAATGTTGAAAACAGATGTGCTGCTTAATATTTTTGTGGAAGTCATGACATGTTGTTTTATACCACAGATTCTTTGTTCAAAAGAACCGTGTTTAGTTGAAAATATAAATGTTACGTTGTAATCTTTTGACATTAAATTAGTGTCTTTACTGTCACTATCGACCAATGTAATGCATCCTTTCTGAGTAAAAGTATTAATTTCTTAAAAAATTAAAAATTACTGACCCTTCATTGAAAGTGCTAGTGGTTCGTAATCTCTGTAACTAATCAGTGATTTCTTCTTATGCCTTTTTTCTAATATTGATTGTTTCAAACTGGTTTCATGCATGTTACAAGCACACCACTGCTTAGGTCAGAAGTTGGCTAGAGGGAAATCAACCTACTGTATGAATGGCTTATAGGTGTCTAGACACAATACACTGTGATAGGAACAAGTATTTTGACAAGGAAAAAATGACACGCTTCACATTTAAATTTGATCTTTTCTAAATTCACTGCCTCAGTGCAGACATTGTCAATTTCCCACACAATACAACATGAAAAACAGGTTCCCACTTCTCTCTGAATGATTGCTACTCATCCTCATATCTCAGCTTCATTTTCTCACCTGTGTTAACAAAATGTAGCCTACGCTTCAAAAAACAAGTTTACGCTTCCGTGAAATGTTTATATTTACGTCTGAATGTGTTTTGCGGTTTTCTCTCAGTAGTGAATACGGTTACCCAGTCATCAAAAGGACACTTCCTGCCTGTCTTCTGAGCACATCCTGTGTCATACATCCTTATTGTTATATAGACATGTTGACAAGGCCTTCTCTCCCACTCCTCACATGACCTTCCACTGTCTGGCTGTATTTGTCAGCTCAAAGGAGCGCATTGTCTCCACTTCCAATAGCAGACAATAGACACCATAGGACACAGACCCCCTCACAGACTGATCTTAGCATCTCACCAATGCTCATGTCAAGCAAATACAAATTAGCGATAGAAGCCTATGAGAATCAATAAGAATATAATTCATTGGCACCATTATGAAGGTTTTTTTCTCTACTGCCTCTGTTCCATGCACTTCCATTGGCTGATATAATTTTTATAGGTACTTTTGTTCTGTGCCTGATTAGCAGTAATAGTTTTTTTTTAACTGTTTATTTAATTATGAACATATGTTAATGTCTTCAAAATAAAATAAAAAATGCATGCTCATAGCTCCTATTTTTACATTTTTGCGTTTGTTTGCTGTGATCTAACGTTCACTAATCTTTAAAAACACTAATAATAACACATTTAGTCTTTAGCAAGTTTCAAAATGGGTATCTATGCTGTACAGTTTACTGTCATTTTGATCTATTTATACTGTGCATTTCTTCTGTTTTACATTACTTGCCATCACCTAACGGTCTCTTAGTTTTAATCTTTAAAAACACAAGTAATTTAATAATTTAACATGTGCGTGAACGGAGCAGGAGTCAGATTTTATTTATCAGTCGAGCTGACTGACAAGAGTGAGGTGAGAAAGACAAGAAGATTGCAGAAGATTGTTTAGAAAGGAAATGCAAAGGCGCCTGTTTGCCAATATTTTAGATTTTGAAAAGCCTATTGACTGGAAGTTTTTTTTAAAC
>NW_015667306.1:1756843-1767484 GCF_001515625.1 Sinocyclocheilus rhinocerous
GCCTAAGTAATTTGTTATTTTATTAGGCATATATTGTGTATTTTTATTCGTTTTGATAATAAAAGTTCTGAGTTTGACGTTGTTGTTGCTTGAATTGAATCAACGCCGAATTGCCGCTAATTTGAAAGTGAAAGTAAAATGAGCACGGCGCTTTTTCAAGCAATTTGAAAGCCAAGAAATCCGAGGACCTACTAGGCACATGCGTACACGTGCTCAATTGGAGCTTTTTCTTAGCAGGCTCCTATATCTGTGTCACACATTTCCAGCATCTGCCTACAGTTTTACAGTCGAACAGTGTGATTTATCTGTGTGCCCGCTAGAGGCATTGGACGATAATATTCAGGGGAGAATATTGTGTGTGAGTGTGTGTAAGGTTATTCTCTCATTCTGCAGGGCGCCATGTGCTTCGCCAGCCTGGTAGCTTGTCATGGCGTTGCGCTCCACATGCCCTCTCTGTGGTTCTAATGACTCTGTAACTGCAGCGAGAGGTGAGGTGCAAAACCCCCAAACTATCTCTTTACCCTCCAGAGGCCCCGTGCCCTCCTGCCCATCTACTCTGATTCTCTCGCTCCCTCCCCTCCTCCTTCCCCTGAAACCCACTCCTCTCATTACTGTGTTAATGATGTGTTTACATCCCTGTATGTTATTAAAGGCTAACCTCAGAGCACTAATAATTGGGGCTCCCTTTTACACTTTCTCATCAGCCCTCCTGTTTTTAGTCACACGCACACAAATAAATATACACTACTGCTCTCATGGGAGGAAAAGCTGTTAGAGAAGAATTCTTTTCAGTTTTCATAATGTTTAGTTGATGATATGTGATACTGCTGCATAGAACATATAAAGTATGTTTATATAAGTATGTATATAGCTACACATGAAGAGCTCCATAGAAACCTCAAATTTCCCCAGACCTGTCGTTCACAAAGTTCTCATGCATGTCCACTGATTAAATATTTTTGAATCGTATGATTGTTCTTTCAGTTGTCAGTTCACATTTTACCATGTTTAAATACATTGCACCGAATTTTGTAATTTCTTGGCAAATAAGTGCAGAAATTGTGAAGAAACATCAGCAGATTCCACCTTGGCCTGCTGATATGTCAGGGTCTATGTGTATTAACCTTTTAAATTTTTTTTTTTTGGATGTGCTGTATTATGCTATCAGGTATTGTATTATGTCAGGTTGATGAAATGTAACTTTTTAGAATAAAGTTATGTATGGTAACATTAATGCAATAGTTAAGATGAACTTGTACAGTACTTTTATAGCATTTATTAATTCATATACTAGTATTTTTTAAGGTCATGGTACCTGTAGTAATTTCAAGCTCAAAAGGGAAATATTTATGACGAATTCTAATGCATTAACTAATGTTAACCAATTAAACAATTTTGTAAAGTGTTACTGATATCACAGAGACCCCACATACTGGGTCTATATAACCTTATAGCACTGTCGTTGAAGGCACATTTAAAATTAACATAAAATGAAAACTGACCGAATTTACTTTCTTAATGCACATTCCTGGTCTTATTGTGATTGATTCGTGGGTGCAAAGAAAAAAAATAGTATATTGTGTTTGTAATGTTTAATTCAAATATGACTTCTACTAAAAAGACTCTCAGTCTCCGCTGACATCACTTTGTGAGCTGTGTAATGTCAGTGTTATTTTAATATTATTTATATAATACTATAAACTTTATTAATATTTTGAATTAACTTTTATTTTTATATTTTCAGTTTTCATAATTTTTTTTACATTTCCATTTTAGCTTTAGTTGTAGTAATTTTAGTACTTAAAATTAAACAAAAAGTAAAAGCATTAACACTTTCCCTAACCTTAACTGAAAATATTTTCATGTTTTTCATATAATATTTATATTTTATTTTATCTCAGCTTTACAGTATTTAAATTATTTAAACTGGATAATGTTAATCAATAGCCAGATAGCTATGCTACAATGTTTTAGCAAACTCTATCCTTGACCATATCTATCCTTGCATGTAATGTCCACTTCCCATGATCCAGTCAAACCCCAAAGGAAAACCCTACATTTTTTTCCCTGCTGAATATCCTGTTTCAATATCCTGGTTGTAAATGGCAATTCACATAGACTTTAAAAGATGTCATTGATCATGTCCTTCTCTATCAGTCTACTCATAGTCAGTGAATATGTCATCTGAGAATAACACAGAGGGCTATGCGACCTAAGCAGATGGACTTATTTTCACACACACACGCACACATACACACACAGTCACTGGAGTGTTTGAGCTAAGATGCTTTATTTGTTTCTATATCCTCATGATGCTGAGAGCTCTCTGTGGCTCTGCTTTGTTTACAGGAATCCTTTGAAAGGTTTTTGCAAGCATATTTTTGGATACTCTCATGGTTTGTATAGAAGGGGACCATACAAGCGCCCAAGTGCGTGTGTATGAGGGTTTGATTTTGTTCTTGTTGATGGACACATCTCACTCGCTCTCCTTAAGCCCCTGATGACTGCACCTTAGTGCTATCTCACTCAGTGTATAAAAGCCTTTCAACCATGACTGCTATAAAACCAGCCCAGCACCCAAGAGCAGTTCAACAAGAGGGTGAATGATCAGACTGCTGTGACTGTCATCTGGGAGGCGGATAGAAATTGAGAGAGAGCGTAGAAACCGTCTCGGAGAGAAAGAGGTTGAGTGGGAAAAACGTTGCTCTCAGAGTGCAAGAGAAGCGATATGTTTGTTTGGGCATGAAGTGGACACTTTCTTCCACAGGGGTCCCGAGTAGTACTGTTGACTTGTAGGAACTGAAGTTTGGATATTCCCTGTTCCCTCTTATCAAAGCCATTAACCTTCGGGCTAGATTAGTATTTCAACAGCAGAATGGTTTAAATGGATTGTGGATTGGAGCACAGGTGTGTAAGAAGCTTGTGGACTGCATCTGGTTGGACTTAGCGTGCAGAATTAAACAAGGCAGATGATCTCATAGCCATCAAGGTGCTCAACTTACCTTAAAAAATAGGATTTGTCTGTCCTTAGTGCCAAGCAGAGTTCATTTCGTTGAGTGACCGAGCTAGTAGTGTCTGTGTAGTGAGGCGTTGCTGAGGAGTTTCAGAAAGACTGCTGCACTTTGACCTCTTGAGATTAGGCTTTGAGCTTTGATCAGCTGTGCCTTCAGATCATCTTGCTCACCTGCACACAGACCACCCGAGCTTTGTGTCATACTGAGGGATCATCCTGCCATCTTTAAGAAGGCCCTGACCTTCAACTATACTCTGCTGGTAATTCTTATCAAAGTGTTCATGTGGCCTGGTTAAAGTCAATGAGTAACCATACAGTAATGCAAATAGATTTGTTTGTTTGTTTGCTTTAGAAGGTAATATCTTGGAATGCTACTGGTTGAAAGGACCTTGTGAAATAATCACACAAGATGCTCTTTGGATGGACCTCAATCATAAACACTATTGTTTAAAATAAAAATAAAAGTTTTTTAATAGGGCTGCCAAATTGATTAATTGAGATTAAACGCATCCAAAATAAAAGTTTTTGTTTACGTGATATGTGTGTGTGTACTGTGTATATTTATATGTATATAAATACACACACATAGGGGTGTGCGATATTATCGTCTGCGATAATATCGTAATTGTTTTAACGATGTGCGATTTGACATTATCGAGTATATTACAAAAACCAAACAAAACACACCTACAGAGTGCACGCATACATGACGTGATGAAGTCTAGTAGGTTAGATTAGTGCACGTGCGCATTTAGAGTGCGTTCTTTCACTTTTTGCATGTTTGTCACACTTTAATGTTTCAGATCATCAAACAAATTTAAATATTAGTAAAAGATAACACAAGTGAACACAACATGCAGTTTTTAAATGAAGGTTTTTATTATTAAGGGAAAACAAAATCCAAAACTACATGGCCCTGTGTGAAAAAGTTTTTGCCCCCTAAACCTAATAACTGGTTGGGTAAACAGCAGAATTCATGGTTCCATTTATCACAGCAAGTCTTCCAGGTCCTGAAGCAGTGGTTTTATATATTTTTATTATGTATTGTTTTTATTTTTATTTGGTTGTTTTTATTTATTTATTTATTATTATTTATGTGGTTGTTTTTATTTGTTTATTTATTGGATATACATGTGGTGGGGGGCGCATTGAATTGGTATAGTTTGTATGTGTGTGTGTGTGTGTGTGTGTGTGTGTATAAATATATAGGTTTGAACTTATTTTTATTTGTTTGTTTTTTTCAACTAGGTGGGCCTGCATGTCCCTGAGAGACAAAATATAACTGTGTGTGAATATGTATGTGCTCATTTTAAATTAAATCAGAGTAACGTACATGTGTGTGTGCGTGTGTGTGAACATACAGCGATTCTGTTTGAGTGTTTTTTTAATTGCTTTTTGTGGGGAAAAAAGAGAGCAACTGGAGGAGTGTATTTGAGCAGGATAAAAGAGCCGATCTTAACGTCTTGGGCAGCAGGTGTCATGAATTGTGATAGTCAGGCTGTCTTTTAGAGAGCTGTTCTGCGTTTAAAACCACACCAAGTGACACTCTCTTTTCCTGACCCTTCACCTCCACTCCAGCTCCTGACTGACAGACGCAGTACTGTAATGAGAAGAAATCAGGATGAATTTAACCCAATTAAACATCCATTTATGTCTCTGTCTGCTCTTCTGCCAGGCTGGTGAATATTCAGGCGTATCAGAGAGAGGAATTAGGTGATTTAATATCATGGCAGACAGTTGAAATTGTCACTTTTTTTCGGTGCTGTTGATGAAATGATTTTATGCATATTGCTGGGTCACAAACACTGTGGCTTTTTCACAAAAAAAGACATTTGGCTCTGAACTAGAGCTTTACACGCATTAAGTTGAAGGCCAAACCTGACCTGTTAAATTAATAAAGAAAATAATTAAAGAAAATTAAATAAATAAATAAATAAATATACATTCATAAATAAATAAAATATGTATAAATATGATGTAGTGTTCAGCCTGTCAGTCAATCATGAAATCATGATCCAGGTCAAACTCAGTATATCTGCAAAGGCAGGCATATCCTTCCACGTGTCACTGTCCTATTACTGAGGCCATGCAGAGGGTGGTGTTCATGGCAATAGGGAAGTGGAAATGCAGAAAGTGTGTGTGAGAGAGAATATGTGTGAAGGGTTGTCTGTGATTGGTGTGTGACAGACAAGGTGAGAGGTCAGATGTAATCTTGAAGGCAGTAATTCAGGTAGGAAGTGAATTTTTCTTGTTTGTTTGTTTTTAATATTCCACAAATGTGTAATTCCCCTCGAGAGGAGTGGGAGGAGAGGAGAGTGAAAGACACGATCTATAACTGTGGAGCTGTGTTCGGGTGTCTATCTGTTATAATCAGTGCTATGTATGTTACATATGCCTTATGTGTCTTTTTAGACTATATTATAGTTATTTGTAATTAATCAATCAGTAAATTAGTAATTAGTAATAAGTAAATTATTAAATAAACACAGTTGAATGAATACTTGAGATTTGAGATGATCCTGTACAAACATTTACTTATTTCATTAGTAACCTAGAAATAGTGCAGAATTTAAAATGTTTATGAATTTTACAATGTAATATTTTTGTTTAAATTCTTACAAACTCCTGAAGCGTTTGTAGATTTCATTTGCAGATCATTTGCAGATTTACATTTTATTTTGAATCGTGGATTTTCACTGTGGTCTGTCTTTTGAACCGTTAATTTTTTTTTTACATCATCACACTATTATTTCCATGTCCAGTTCTGTTTGCCTTGTCTTCACTGCCAGCCAATATAGGCCAAAGGTCCTTACAAACTCCTGAAGCGTTTGTAGATTTCATTTGCAGATTTACATTTTATTTTGAATCGTGGATTTTCACTGTGGTCTGTCTTTTGAACCGTTAATTTTTTTCTGACATCATCACACTATTATTTCCATGTCTAGTTCTGTTTGCCTTGTCTTCACTGCCAGCCAATATAGGCCAAAGGTTGTGTCCCCCTCAGATGTAATAGTCTATAATCTCTCCTTATTGTTATTCAGGTGCAGGAAGGATGTCTTATTCAAATGTCAGGGCCTCTCATTCTCTCTCACCCCCTCTCTGCTTTGCTTCCCTCATCTCTCCTTTCTCACTCACATCAGGTCTTTTGACAGACTTTAGGATGGCAGAGCAGATGTTAGGTAAATTACTTTTCATGATAACAGAGCTGAGTTTAATGAAATGCATCGCTGTGTCAGCAGCCCTACTGTTCTGCAGCTGAGGAATCAGCTGTCAATCATTCCTTTCATGGGGGGTGGGCGGCAGAGCACCCTATGTCCTTTTTAAAAGTATGTGAGATGAGAATTATTGTGGAGCAAATCATAGTACATTGACAACGTAGGTACCAGGATTCAAAATGTGGATAAATGCAAATGATACATGACAAGAGCGTCTGGTATCAGGTGTCTCAAACTAGCATGTTGTGTTACCACACACTCAAAAGTGTGGACTTTGTCAAGTACATACTTGTAGTGCATATACACTCTAAAAAATGCTGGGTTGTTTCAACCCAACTTTGGGTCAAATATGGACTAACCCAACTTTTGGGTTAAAAATTTAATGTAAAAATTTAACCCAACGGCTGGGTTAGTCCATATTTGACCCAAAGTTGGGTTGAAACAACCCAGCATTTTTTAGAGTGTAGTGTTCTAATTGGGATGCAGCCTCTAGATGGAAGAGGAATGAACATTGCCTGGGTTTTCTTTCACTGTGATGTACTAGATAGGGCTGCACGATATTTAATGCGCATCTTGTTAGTAAAGCCGGTTCTGTAATCAGCAGTAAATCTCCATCACGTGCGTGCTTTCACATGGAGCAGCATTTACTACACAGAGCCATTGTTCACTGACAAGCTGCGCTAAACCACGGTCATATATGAACATGGTTTAGCGCAGCTTGTCAGTGAACAACGGCTCTGTGTAGTAAATGCTGATACATACACTCGGCTGTATGTATCAAATGATGCCCTTCAAGCGAACTCCGACACAGTCTGCACAGACTATATGCAATAAAGATAATGAACAAGTGTTAGTATAATGATAATGGCTGGATTTCACAGATTATCCGATTACCTGTTGTGATCCTAAAGGGCTTAAAATTGTGATACCACATAAAGTCATGCTAACAGCCCTCATCATGCAGAGCCAGCTCTGAGACCCTTGTATTTTCATTTTTATAAGTAATGTAATTTCCGTAGAGGACCTGGAGAGACCAGATGGTTCAACTATAATGAATGAATTTATTTGTGTAGACATAACAGCTCTCGATGCTATTATGCTTAGAATTGGAATCCTAGATGGATTTATAGAGAAATCAGGAATGGTAAAAACTAGGGCTGCACGATATATCGAAATTATCGAAATATCGCAAATGTAAATATCGCAATATGCATATCGCAATGTCGTGCGATATCATTATTATTTTAATAATAGGCTACTTAAATCAAAACGTTGCAAAAGGACAAAGTTTTAGTTCGACGCATATAGCAGAGAATTGCTTGGATCCATGCAGTCGGTTTTAAAGGGACAGCAGCCTATAAATACGTGCTGCTGAATATGTCACTAATGTTAACAAAACAACAAAATGGCTATAACAAAGATTAATCTAAATTTAATTCATACAGTGAACACTATGCAGTGTTATTTTACACTTAATTATCAATTTCTGTACCTGAATACTACTCTTTATTTTATCTATGCTTGTAAATTGTGTATTTCTTTTTTTTTCTTTTTCAATATTCTCCTCCCTTTATGCCTCTCCCTATACCTAAGGCACAATAGCCTGTAATAACAGCAGCGTCTTTAACAGTGGTGCAGATACGCCGGCGTGTCGACAGCAAGAAAAGGCCTCAATCAGTATCCATAGAGCACCTTCAATTGTGTGATCTATGGGGCAGCGGAAAAGGTAATTTGAGCAAAAGAAAATGACACCAGCACAAAAAAACATGGTGATTTACGCAAAGTCAAATTACACCGTTCCATCGACACCTGGCTGTGTTATTATCTCAGGAGTTGGACCGCTGGTTCCTCTGCTGGGTATCATGGGGAGGAGAGAGAAAAGCAAGGGAAAACATTTGTACACAAATGATAGACGAAAAAAAAAGCGAAGATGCTAAACAAAAAGCTTTCTCTCCTCATCCGTGGCTATCAATTCTCCCTCCTCTGGTTCTGAAAGCACTGCTCCTGGCTCGATTGTTCAGGCATTGTTCCCGCAAGGGCAGGCGGAGTCAGAGAAGAGGCTATCAGAAGAAAAGGGACAATTTGTTGTTGTTTGTTGATATCTAGACCACTATAGCTTGATTGCCTAGCATTAAACTGGCAATAACAGCCCCAATCATCACACTTACACCACGAGATGCAGAACAACTGAATTGAATCAAACATGTCCCTCCTGTTGGCCCACGCTCCTTCTCTCTCTCCTCCATGAAACACTTGTTAGCCCGTATTGATCTGACTTGGTCAATTGTCAGCTCCTCTCATCCACGGAGTATTGACAGCATAATCAGTGGATGGAGGCTGTAGACAGATGAAATATGATGTTGGTGGGTAAATTATTGGCTGCTTGCCTGTTGAACTGGGCCGGGGGGACTCACACCTCCTTGAAACGAAGGCATGTGCAAAAGCCCACATTCTCCACCAACTTATTTACACCAATTTGCTGCTTTGCAATCGTATATATTCTCACCCTCAAAATAGATGCAATGTAATTGATGGAAAACAAGCTCTTGCGAGTGTGTTCGCCTGTTCATTTAGCATCCTAAGTATTAATTAGCTTTCAACTTATTTGAATAAGATGAATCATTTGGATGTGTTTTTATACACATCATCTACTCGCCAATGACTGTGAATTAAAGGGTGCTTATTTTTCTCTCCGAGCTCAGGAGTCAAGTATCCATGCATCTCCTCCTGCAGGGAAATGAGAAGGGAGTCTATTGTGTGCACATGCTGTTTTCGTGTATGGAGTGCTCCACAGATGCATCTCCAGGCCAGCCTTGAGCTTTCTATGGCCTCTAGTTGAATCGTTTCCTCCTCCCAGAGATACACAACACTCTGGTCCTCAAAAGGACGGCTAATAGAAAAGTATGTGGACCATAATAAAAACATCCTCCATATAAGCAATGTTCCCTCTAATTTTTTTTCTTGCTGAGCAAAACTTTTCTCTATTGGATGGACATTTTGGCCACCTGAGCAAAAACATTCTTTATACCAGACCTGTACAGCGAGCACACAAAAAAGTGTGAAACTTTTAACTTTAATATGCTATTTACATTTGATTTGACCCTTGATGTAACTTACTAAATGATGCACATTTTAGGTTATCTGATAAAACATTTTTTACAGTGCTGTTACCAAGAAATTCTATTTAAAAAATCTTTTAAAAAATCTCAGTTCAGTTAAATTCTTTATAATATATAATGTAATATATTATAATATAGCTAATATGAAAAATGAGTATTTAATATATATAATATAATATAATATTATACAATATAATATAATATAATATAATATAATATAAAAAACAAATATTTTCAATAATTATTTTCAAAGAAACTATTTTCGTGTTGAGCTCTTTCGTCCGCAACAATTAAAGTATTCGATTTCTACAGGGACTGATTTTGCGCACATCATTCTCTTTCTATGAAACCTGTAAACCGCATTCACCGCTTCTAACTCTATAGCGACACCAACTCTATAGCGGTTTGCCCGAGCACTGCAACTATTTTTGAGTATTTAATATATATAATATAATATAATATTATACAATATAATATAATATAATATAATATAATATAAAAAACAAATATTTTCAATAATTATTTTCAAAGAAACTATTTTCGTGTTGAGCTCTTTCGTCCGCAACAATTAAAGTATTCGATTTCTACAGGGATTGATTTTGCGCACATCATTCTCTTTCTATGAAACCTGTAAACCGCATTCACCAGATCTATAGTGACACCAACTCTATTGCAATTATTTCTCATTTAATTTTTGCGTCTGTCCTGTGCGCGGTATATTATTTCTGCACGGTCGCGACGTAAGAAGTGCGAGGCCGTGCACGTGTGCAGCTTAGAGGGAACATTGCATAAAAGTATAATTAAGGACTGGCTGACATACCACCAGGAATATGGGTTTATTTGTTTAAAGGGTCACAGTTTAGTTTGGGGACCAATTCTCACTGTTAACTAACCATGTTAACCATGACTTTTGCCTTAAAGGGGTCATATGACGTTGCTAAAAAAGAACATTATTTTGTGTATTTGGTGTAATGAAATGTGTTTATGTGGTTTAAGGTTAAAAAACACATTATTTTCCACATACTGTACATTATTGTTTCTCCTCTATGCCCCGCCTTTCTGAAACGTGTCGATTTTTACAAAGCTCATCGTTCTGAAAAGCGAGGTGTGCTCTGATTGGCCACCAATCCAGTGCGTTGTGATTGGCTGAATTCCTCAAGCGTGTGACGGAAATGTTACACCCCTTACCATACTGTGATGCCCTGTCAGGCCGGAGCGATGATTCAAAAACATGAAAACCCATTATAAACGAGGCATTCGTTGCATCCAGTGGGGACATAATTACAGATTATAA
>NW_015667306.1:1768752-1780233 GCF_001515625.1 Sinocyclocheilus rhinocerous
TGGGGTCCAGTGTTATTTTGTATATGGACAAAAACAGTTGAAACACAATTCAAAATATATTGTTTTGTAATGCACAAAAGAAAAAGTAATTTGGGTTCGGAACAACATGAGAGTGAGCAAATGCAAATGATACATGATAACAGCGTCTGGTATGTTGTATTACCACACACTCAAAAGTGTGGACTTTGTCAAGTACATACTTGTAGTGCATAGTATTCTAATTGGGACAAAGCCTCTAGATGGAAGCGGAATTAACATTGCCTGCAGGTTTCCTTTCGCTGTGATGTACTACACTCGGGTGCATGTATCAAATGATGCCCTTCAAGCGAACTCCGACACAGTCTACACAGACTATATGCAATAAAGATAATGAACAAGTGTTAGTATAATGATAATGGCTGGATTTCCCAGATTATCCGATTACCTGTAGTGACCCTAAAGGGCTTAAAATTGTGATACCACATAAAGTAAGGCTAACAGCCCTCATCATGCAGAGCCAGCTCTGAGACCCTTGTATTTTCATTTTTATAAGTAATGTAATTTCCGTAGAGGACCTGGAGAGACCAGATGGTTCAAAGTAGAATGAATGAATTTAATTTGTGTAGACATGACAGCTCCCGATGTTAATATGCTTAGAAATGGAATCCTAGATGGACTTATAGAGAAATCAGGAACAGTTAAAACCCTACAATATGGCCAATAATCCCACCGAAGACATGATCTTTGGACGTCGTTGACATCAGTGTCTAGAAGAACCCTCCTGAACTTCAAGATGAATGACCTCCAAATATGTTTCTGCCCTATTAAACCCTATTCTGCACTATTGCCCTAGTAACTATTTAGTCTGCTGTGCAACCTCAATTTGTGCCTCTTTAGTGTTGTCCGCTACATCACATCCTGTGACAGTGACAGCGAGGGGTGGAGGACGTTCAGCGGGGAAGAAGATGAGGCAGCGGTGATGGAGACAGGGATGTTGTCACATACAGCAGGGGCTGATAATTGGTCACGTCCTCGCTCCGTCCCCACCGACGATCTATAAAAATGTAAATGAGCATGAAGTTGCTTGGTGATAGCAGAGGAATCTGAAGTAGCAATGAAAACCGTTTAACAGGCGAGTGCAGCGGTCAGCGCTTTGCTGGAACTTGTCGAGAAAGGACGGTTGGATGTAACGGCTACTCATACAGCCTTCATCTTGACACCAACCCTTCCTTTACAATCAAAGTCTCTCCGAATCATATTTCAGACCAGATATCGAACTTTTGTTGATGTAGCAATATCTTGTAGCTGTCTGTTGTAAAACAACACCAAACGGTACAATCAACCTGAAATCACGCCTCTCTAACCAGTTTATTACTCTACAGACACCCTGATGCCCCATTGAGAAAAAGCTCACCCATTTCCTGGCCTAAAACCCAGACTGGAAACCCAGCTATTTCCACTCATGCAGTCAATATTCTCCTCCCTTTATGCCTCTCCCTATACCTAAGGCACAATAGCCTGTAATAACAGCAGCGTCTTTAACAGTGGTGCAGATACGCCGGCGTGTCGACAGCAAGAAAAGGCCTCAATCAGTATCCATAGAGCACCTTCAATTGTGTGATCTATGGGGCAGCGGAAAAGGTAATTTGAGCAAAAGAAAATGACACCAGCACAAAAAAACATGGTGATTTACGCAAAGTCAAATTACACCGTTCCATCGACACCTGGCTGTGTTATTATCTCAGGAGTTGGACCGCTGGTTCCTCTGCTGGGTATCATGGGGAGGAGAGAGAAAAGCAAGGGAAAACATTTGTACACAAATGATAGACGAAAAAAAAAGCGAAGATGCTAAACAAAAAGCTTTCTCTCCTCATCCGTGGCTATCAATTCTCCCTCCTCTGGTTCTGAAAGCACTGCTCCTGGCTCGATTGTTCAGGCATTGTTCCCGCAAGGGCAGGCGGAGTCAGAGAAGAGGCTATCAGAAGAAAAGGGACAATTTGTTGTTGTTTGTTGATATCTAGACCACTATAGCTTGATTGCCTAGCATTAAACTGGCAATAACAGCCCCAATCATCACACTTACACCACGAGATGCAGAACAACTGAATTGAATCAAACATGTCCCTCCTGTTGGCCCACGCTCCTTCTCTCTCTCCTCCATGAAACACTTGTTAGCCCGTATTGATCTGACTTGGTCAATTGTCAGCTCCTCTCATCCACGGAGTATTGACAGCATAATCAGTGGATGGAGGCTGTAGACAGATGAAATATGATGTTGGTGGGTAAATTATTGGCTGCTTGCCTGTTGAACTGGGCCGGGGGGACTCACACCTCCTTGAAACGAAGGCATGTGCAAAAGCCCACATTCTCCACCAACTTATTTACACCAATTTGCTGCTTTGCAATCGTATATATTCTCACCCTCAAAATAGATGCAATGTAATTGATGGAAAACAAGCTCTTGCGAGTGTGTTCGCCTGTTCATTTAGCATCCTAAGTATTAATTAGCTTTCAACTTATTTGAATAAGATGAATCATTTGGATGTGTTTTTATACACATCATCTACTCGCCAATGACTGTGAATTAAAGGGTGCTTATTTTTCTCTCCGAGCTCAGGAGTCAAGTATCCATGCATCTCCTCCTGCAGGGAAATGAGAAGGGAGTCTATTGTGTGCACATGCTGTTTTCGTGTATGGAGTGCTCCACAGATGCATCTCCAGGCCAGCCTTGAGCTTTCTATGGCCTCTAGTTGAATCGTTTCCTCCTCCCAGAGATACACAACACTCTGGTCCTCAAAAGGACGGCTAATAGAAAAGTATGTGGACCATAATAAAAACATCCTCCATATAAGCAATGTTCCCTCTAATTTTTTTTCTTGCTGAGCAAAACTTTTCTCTATTGGATGGACATTTTGGCCACCTGAGCAAAAACATTCTTTATACCAGACCTGTACAGCGAGCACACAAAAAAGTGTGAAACTTTTAACTTTAATATGCTATTTACATTTGATTTGACCCTTGATGTAACTTACTAAATGATGCACATTTTAGGTTATCTGATAAAACATTTTTTACAGTGCTGTTACCAAGAAATTCTATTTAAAAAATCTTTTAAAAAATCTCAGTTCAGTTAAATTCTTTATAATATATAATGTAATATATTATAATATAGCTAATATGAAAAATGAGTATTTAATATATATAATATAATATAATATTATACAATATAATATAATATAATATAATATAATATAAAAAACAAATATTTTCAATAATTATTTTCAAAGAAACTATTTTCGTGTTGAGCTCTTTCGTCCGCAACAATTAAAGTATTCGATTTCTACAGGGATTGATTTTGCGCACATCATTCTCTTTCTATGAAACCTGTAAACCGCATTCACCAGATCTATAGTGACACCAACTCTATTGCAATTATTTCTCATTTAATTTTTGCGTCTGTCCTGTGCGCGGTATATTATTTCTGCACGGTCGCGACGTAAGAAGTGCGAGGCCGTGCACGTGTGCAGCTTAGAGGGAACATTGCATATAAGTATAATTAAGGACTGGCTGACATACCACCAGGAATATGGGTTTATTTGTTTAAAGGGTCACAGTTTAGTTTGGGGACCAATTCTCACTGTTAACTAACCATGTTAACCATGACTTTTGCCTTAAAGGGGTCATATGACGTTGCTAAAAAAGAACATTATTTTGTGTATTTGGTGTAATGAAATGTGTTTATGTGGTTTAAGGTTAAAAAACACATTATTTTCCACATACTGCACATTATTGTTTCTCCTCTATGCCCCGCCTTTCTGAAACGCGTTGATTTTTACAAAGCTCATCGTTCTGAAAAGCGAGGTGTGCTCTGATTGGCCACCAATCCAGTGCGTTGTGATTGGCTGAATTCCTCAAGCGTGTGACGGGATCTTCCCACACAGTGACATAGACATGTGGGGGCGTGTTTAAATGAGGTGTTTTAGGAAGGCGTGGTCGAGTCTTAACTTTTATAAAGAATATCTCTTTGGGTTTGAGACTTTAGTCTTTTCAACTTTAGGAATCTTATCTATTCACAAACAGCTTGTAACACTCAAAAGAGAAAGGTAAACATGAAATCGCATCATATGACCCCTTTAAAAACACCTTTTGCAAAAAATTTTTTTAATTCATCTAATCATTTGTACATGGCTATATTTTATGAAAATCTATTCCTGCTGCTGTTTCCTATTTGGGAGGAAGTGTATTCAAATGTGTTTTGATTGCCCTCAGGACAAAAGGTCTGCTCGCCACAGCACTGACACACCTCTCTGACACGTAGAGTTGAAGTCTGTCCCATGCTCTCCAGTTGGTGTCTGATGCCCTGCCCTGTTCCCCACTGAGTGCCCAGCTTTGGAGACTTCATTGTAGAGAGAAGAGCAGCTGGCAGGGCCCCGGTCTTGCTTAAGGCCGGTGTTCACATTGTTGTCTGCTGATTAACTTTTTATCAGCCACTTAAATGGGCATCTGTTTCAGTCAGTCTTGCTCTTTATACAGTCTAGCTGCCACAACGGGACTAGTGCCAGACGAAGTCATGTGCTGATGTGTCTTTGTGATCATTGTCAAAAGAAATGACAGAAGACCATGATTGAGCCACTGCACTGTCCCATTGTCCTTCATGATTGAGCCACTGCACTGTCCCATTGTCCTTCTTTTCATGATGTTTGGTACATAGCTGAATGAGTAGAAATTAACCCAGCTTTCTTCACTGGAAGGAAATTTCAGCTTGATTCCAGTGACTACCTACCAAGTGGAATTTAAAGGAATGTTCCAGCCAAAAATGAAAATTCAGCCATCATTTACTTTAAGATGTTATGACCAGTCTTAAAGAAAAAAAAAATTAGATGACTAACTTTTTAAGACTAGTCTAAACAGTTTATGCAAATGGCCCCATAAGAGGGTTGAGTTTGAGTCAAGACTGAGACCAGAAGAGTCAAATGAAAATCCATCATTTACTCGCTCCAGTGTTGTAGGCAAGACCAGCTCATTCGAGTCTGAGTCAAGACCAAGACCAGGGGCCAGTTGCATAAACATAGCCACTATGTTAATACTGTGTCTTAAGAACTAGTTTGACCAACTAGTAGCTAGCCAAGAGGTAATTAGACTTACCTTTTGGATTCAAATTAGACCATTCTCCCTTTTTATAACTTACTTTAAGATGTTATGACCAGTCTTAAAGAAAAAAAAAATTAGATGACTAACTTTTTAAGACTAGTCTAAACAGTTTATGCAAATGGCCCCATAAGAGGGTTGAGTTTGAGTCAAGACTGAGACCAGAAGAGTCAAAGACCATAATTTCATGGCCTTTGTCTTGTCACTGACAACATGTGGATTCAGTCTTGACTTGATGCGACTCTCTTCTGGTCTCGACTCTGACTCAAAACAGCTGGACTCAAATGAACACTGACTCACCCTCATGTCGTTCCATTCAATGTCCATACAATGAAAGTCAGTGGGGTCCAGTGATGTGCAATGTTGGACCCCATTGACTTTCATTGAATGGACAACTAGTCACTATAGCTTATAAGTACTGACTCTGAAAGAAAAGACATTAGCTTCACTTCTTCACAGAGTGTTGTTTTCAAATGAATTTGAAGCATAATAGTTTACAACAAATAACAGAAATGATAAATATCAGCCCAAGGATCTCCAACCCTGCTCCTGGAGATACCATCCTGCAGACTTCAGTTCCAAACCTGCTCCAATACACCTGCCTTTAATTGTCAAGTAACCATGAATACCTTGATTAGCTGGTTCTGGTGTGTTTGATTGGGGTTAGAGCTGAAAGCTGCAGGACGGTAGCTCTCCAGGAGCAAGGTTGGAGACTGCTGCATTAAACAAATTGGCAGACTGATTGCAATACCTCAGAAATCACTCAGAAAGAGTGTGAATGTGATCTTTGTATTACCGACATGTAGTAGGTCTACATCTCATCTTTTTACCACTATCATATCCGTCACCTTTAAAAATAAAATGTGCATATAGTGGCATAACTGTGAGCTCAGCTTTGCTGAAGTAGAGGCTTTGAAATGATACCAATTCAGTGTGAAATTGTGCAGCTGATTCAAGGATATAAACTCAAAGAAGAAACTATAGCTAGTGATCTGACAGTGGGTGGAAGCAGGAGAATCTAAGACTTGTTGAGAGTTTATTGAGAGTTTAAGTGTGTGTGTTGATAGTTTGTTCTTATTTCCCGTGCTGCTTGAAAAGTGAAGACATAAAGGAATGACTACATTAAATGGTGAGCGTGATTGAGGAAGATGGCATGATTGAGACAGATGTTTATGGATCGGTCCTCTCTTCCTTTGTCCTCAATGCCAGACTTGATGTTTACTATAATTTGGATGTTTGTTCAGTTGAAGAAAACTTTGAAAACTGTCCTACATCCTATCAGATATTCTATCAGGATGTGGATGTTGAAGGTGCAAACTGTTTCATAGATGGGAGAGTAGTGATGCAATTACTGCACCTCTAGTGGGACCAAATGGAATTGCAAAAACTAGTGTTTTTAAAAGTTTGCCAAACACTCTTCTTTAGAGCAGTTTAGTCATAATTTTTAGGTGAACATGGGAGGCTAATATTTCAATAATTCCCTCAGGAATGAGTTTTTAAAGTAAAAGTCTGTGGTAAACAGTGTTGGGCAGTAACGCATTACTTAGTAACGCGTTACTGTAATTTGATTACTTTTTTAGTAACGGAGTAATTTAACGTGTTGTAATTTTCTAAATAGTAATTAGAGTATAGTTACAAGCCAAAGTCTCTATCCGTTACTGACGTGCAACATTCCTCTCATTATAACACACGAATTGTAGACATTATGAAAGAATCATTATGCATATATTTATTGTGTTATTATAACAGAGATTTGTGAGATTGTTATGAACTGAGATGTCTTTTAGAGATTATAAATGCAGCGCTCTTTGCTGGCATTCTGCCAAATATTTATCGGGAGCGTGTATGCTGGGATTTCATAAATTTAATGGAGAAAAAAGTAACGTAACTAGTAATGCAACTATTTACTAATTACTTTCGAAATAAAGTAATCAGAACAGTAATGTGATTACTTTTAAAAGGAGTAATCAGTAATCAGTAATTTGATTACATTTTCAGAGTAACTTGCCCAACACTGGTGGTAAACATTGCACACAGTCATACCTCAAATATAAGTTTTGAGTCCACCTTTGAACCTTAATATGCTAACAAGTTATTACATAAACTTGTACATAAGCATGTAAACTTACATATTTGTGCTGATTGTTGTCCTTATGTGCTTATGATTATGGCTGCAATATTATGACAAAAATTGTTATTGTCGAGTATTGTTCTTGATATTATAATAATGATTAATATTGTTGATTAATAAAATACATATATAAACTTTTTTGTGTTTTTGTGTCTGCTGTTTTGGGGAAACAGCTCGTCATATATTCTGGCTCTGGCTTCACAGACAAACATGTCGGTCCATGACGTTAGTCTAGTCTAGCGCAAGTTATGCAAAAACGCCCGTTATAATCAATGAAACTACAAAATAAATCTTTTATTTACATTACATCTGCACTGTGTTGTTTATGTGAGCACGCTTACTCAACAACTTCAGAGTTTTCAGTGCTGACTACTGTAGTCTAAGCATCTCTGATTGGCCATTGCATTCCTAAGCTTAACTGAAAAGCATGTTATTGGTTAAAAGGCTCAACGCTGCAAAAAAAACATCTGATGCAGTGTGAGTGAATAAAAATTTAATTCCACGAATAGACACTTTTCATTCATTTTCACATTTGTTTTTAATCGAGACAGCCGTAATCAATTGGTTAATTGTGCAGGGGCAGTTTTTGCCCCTTTATCTTGAATTTGTAGAGCATTTTTGTTTATGTTGTTGTAATTTCCGACCCTGACACAGAGTCATACCACAAACATGAGTCTTGAAGATAATTGGACGTTCTAGAAATAGGCCTACTCATAAATATGGCTAATGGCTAACAGGCTAATGGCTACAAATGGCATACTTGTGCACATAAAACTTTATAGGATGAACTATTTTAACCCAAAAAGTACACACTTTACTTTCAGGGTTATTGGTTTTTGCAGTCACATTTAAAATTGGGAATGTTCACAAATTTTAGGCAATTCTGAATTTTGCTTGAGGGTGATGTGTTTCTGTGAACTTTTATTTTTATTTTTTTGCCTGTAAAATTTCATTAATGTGGCTACACCTTTAGTTCAACAGCCACCACATAAACATATGTTCATTCATAATAAAACACCTTCTCATACAATACAGACACACACAAAGCCCATGCCTGTTGACCATCCTCCACTCTCTGCCCTGGAGATCCTCGTGAAGCATTTCTTTCTTGTTTTTCTCTTTCCCAAAGTCACGTTAAATTAGCAGTCTGGCGGTGATGCCCCACCGTCTGGTGACTTTCCTGTGCTGCCACAGTGCACAGTGACTGTCAGTGAGAGCCTGATGGCTTAATAGTCTCTCCTGAGTGGATTTGGGCACTTTGCCTGCCTCTGTTTACATGCGTATGTCAGCCCTAAAATATTCAGATGGAGATGTGAAATATTCATATGAGGTCCCCACCAGGCCTGGCAGGATCTCCTCCACCCCTCCGCACACACACCTCCCATGCGCTTTCAGTCAGTATAGACCCAGGAGAACGCCGGTGCGAGTATTGTCTCTTTGTAAAACGGAGGAACGGAATTTGACTGCAACAAAGTGAAACGATTTTTAGCAGAAATGGGTATTTATCTAATGACTTAATGTTACAATTGTCCTGAAGAGAAAATGTATAGACTTGCTAAGTAGGTGAATAAACATCAGCAAACCTGCTTTGCCAGTTTTTTTTTGCACACCACCGATGTCGGGATTGTCTTTCAAAGCAGGCCGCATACAAATCGCTTCTGCTAGTATATACTACATATGGGTTTATTCAATGTGCACTAGAGCAGAGGAGTGACTAACGTTCTGTGTGAGCGAGTGAGAGAGAGCGAAAGACAGTGAAAGGGAGGGAGAAGTGGGTACATTAGATAGAGAAAGAAAAGAGTGTGACATTGGGAATTGTTGGCAGCCCTGGTTTCATTGGCGCTTTCTTTGAATGGCTGCCATATGTCCTTGCTTATCTTGACATTCTAATCTCCACGCTGGCCTGAAGATGGTGGGGGATTTATTTAGTTTGCTCTTTGGAATGAATGCAAACAGTGGAATGGCTGGGCCCACCGCAGCTTTCACCTCGTTGCAATCACGCTGGTTAAAATGACTGTGTGATACAGCTTGCATCGTGGCCTGCTCTCATTCTCATTCTCAGTCTCTCTATTTCATTCCCAATCTCTCCCCGGCCTCCTTTTTTGTACCGCCACTTGCAAGGCCTCTGTTTATCTCTTAGCTCATTCGCTTTTGTGTGATATCAAGCCCACGGAATAGCACATGCCACTGCATTATATTCCTGTGTATGGCGTTTTCATTTTCAACCGTGCATTCTGTCAATATGACTTTTTGTGTGTGTGCATATGAGTTTTGTTTGTTTTTTCCTTAGCGAGATGGTGAGAGATGTAGAAGGACCACTTCGAATAGTATGTGTATATGGATTAGAGCGAGAGCACAAAAGTGTGTGTGTGTGTCTGTGTGTGTGTGTGTGTAAAAGGGTTGTGGAAAGTGGCTGACTGAGCAGGCTGTTCTATATATAAATGCCTTGCTAGTTCATAAGTGACGTTAATGATAGAGCCAGGCAGACAATGGCAAGCTGTCAGGGTCAGTAATTGAGTGGGAGGGATGAGCTCTCTTCATTTTAGTCCATCGGTGTCACGGCGACAAGAGCACCACGGCAACTCGTCACCCAGAGATACCAGCCCGCCCGAACAATAGCTCCTGTCCGTCACAGCACGTGGCCGTCTAGTGCTGGCGGGGTTAGTGAGATGATGCTCTTGCCGTAGAAGAGAGAGCACTCATTACCGCGGTACTTCTCCGTACTGCAACGCACACACATCTACATACAACAGATCACTGTCGTCCACAGCAAGGAGCCCTCTGTTAGGTCTGTCGCGAAACACGATGCTATGCTAAAAGTTTGATTGGAACAATGCTAAATTCTCAGCTAATCGACTTTAAGGGATAGCTCACATAAAAATTCACTCTTATGTCATTCCAAATCTGACTTTCTTCTGTGGAAAACAAAAGAAGATATTTTGAACAATGATTCAATGAGAACTGTTTTTGTCCATACTATGAAAGTCAATGGGGTCCCAAACAACATAGACTTGCCTTGTATGGATGAAAAAACAAACAAACAAAAAAAACGAGACATTTCTCAAAATTTCTCCTTTTGTGTTACACAAAAGAAAGAAAGTCAAACAGGTTTGAAACAACATGGAGCCCTTTATAAATAATAGTGTTGAGTTCACCTGAACCTGATTGGATGCGTTTCTTAAAGGTGTTTAAATGAGAAGAGTTCTTGCATTTGAAAACACCTACATGGATTGTAACAGTAGAACAAAATGCAGGGGTTTTGAGATGCTTTTTTTAACATTGGATTTTTTAAAATACGTTTTTAAATAAGATCTTAGCAGTACACTTGCGAGTGAGTAATGTGACTGACAGCAGTGTTGTAAAAACAATGAATTTAAAGGAACATTATAAAAGATTATTTTTCATCTTCAGAGGGTAAAGTTCTGTAGAATGAACCTTGAAAATTGGCATGAAACGAAAATTGCAATATATATATATATTTTTCCTGTATTGTGATTAAAAATGTAAAAATTAAACTTTACTACTTTACATTACTACTTTTAATGTTAATGTTTTGTCCTATAGGATTCAAATCTGTTTTGGGGGTTAGTGCTCAGAGATCAGGCCTTCCACCATTCCAACCTGCCACTTATGTGCAGCCATTGTTTGTGCCTGTGCCGTGAAGGGCTGTTTTACTTGGCAAGAACATGGCCCTATTACTTAGCCTAATTAAAGCAAGGTACATAATTATGCTTAATTACACACCGTCAGGAGTCACAAAAGAAACAAACAATTTTGATTCTTAAACATTTTTTTCATGATGAGAATCTTCACAAATGAACACAACCAGGGTTTGAAATTAACTTTTTCACTCACCAGCCAATTTGGCTACTACATTTTTAAGTTAACGGCCATTCATAATTTCTACTAGCCAAAAAAATTAAACAAATAAATAATGAAAAAAAGACCGAAGGTAAGCCAACAGCTTGAGGCTGTCCACACTGGATGCGACAAAGTGACCATTGCAAATCATTTGTACTTTGTCAAACAGTAGGCCTACATCATAAATAGAATGAGGCATCAGTTTACTGTCGGGGATTTGTCGTGCTGTGCTGCGCCACATCCAGTGTAGGCCGCATCACCGATTATAATAGGTTCTATAGTATTTTGTCGCATCTGGTGTAGAAACGATGTGAGTCTTCAGGCATTTTTTGACTTTTCGTTATTGCTTCAATGCAAAGGAA
>NW_015667306.1:1780573-1812017 GCF_001515625.1 Sinocyclocheilus rhinocerous
CCTGTGAATGTTTTTGCTGTGTTATAGGGCCTTCAATTGGAGTAAGTAAATAAATAAATAAATGAGGACAAAAACAAATAATGATATATTTCTGAATTCACAGCAAATGCAACAAACTAAAAGCCTACTGCATTTTTGTCACATAGAAATGTACTTGACAGTATAAGCATTGATTTTGTGCTGGAACATAGGACATTTACTGCTAATAAATGCTGTCATCCTTTCCTCACCCTCATGTCTTTCCACAACTTTAATGAATTTTAAAGCCTAGATACAGTCTCTAGAAGTAAAAAGCTAAATGTAGGCTATAAATATAATGTACTACACCACGGTCGCATGAATTCAACATGTATTCCTATTTAGCCATTTGTTAGCAACTGCATTTTTCAGGACAAGTAAAAGCTTTTAAAAAATCACAAGAGGGTGAAAATATGTTGAGCTTGTGTTAACCACAGACCTTATTTCAGACAATTAACCAAAACCTGTAAAAAAAACCCATTAACTTCAGGATGATGGAACTGGAAGTGTTAAACTGTTAGCTTGTTAACTCGTTTCCATGTTGTTAGCTTAGCAACATGCTAACATTAATGAAATCTAGCTATTTGAGATATGTAACATTTGCTGTCTATGTAGAGCGTTTCAGTTAGCATGCTATCTTAGCCGTTCACAGACTTTTTTGCATTTCACTTCACTGCTTTTCAATTGTTTTTCTGTGTAAACATGCGATAGACCATCATGTTTGACCACTGCGCTCACGCTTAACATCTTTTGCAACATCTCATGCATGAGACAGCGTACTAAAAACTGGTTGCTCAGGTTGAAAGAAGTTCAGCTTTTCACAAAACATGTTTCTGGACCTTGAATTTTTTTAATTCCACTGTCCTACATCTTGCGTTTTTTTTTATGTAAAAATGCCTTCTGTGTTAATGGTCCCTTAGAAGATAATTGCATATTTAGGCAGCAGACAATAAAGCAACATACTAGGTCACTAGCTCACTAGAGCTAAGATGTTCAAGGTCACTTTGTCTCAGTATCTGACCACTATCTTTCCTCTGATAAACTTGACTGTACCTTAATGCGGCGAGTCTGTGCCTGGTAGTGCTGGGGGGTAAATCGGGACACTTGCCTCCCCCATCCTCCTCATCCTTGGCCTCTGGAGGTGTCTTAACAAGGACCCTCATTGGAGTAATAAGGATCTCTGGGCTGTCCCTCACCAGCAGGCATATCACAGGTCACCTCTTCTTAAGGTCTCTATTTTAGTTTGTGGCCAACAGCGAAGGCCGTCTCATAACAGGACTGCTCAGCAGGCCTGAGTGCCTGAAATTGCTTTAATGAACACATATGATATGTACAGTGGGGCAAAAAAGTATTTAGTCAAGTCAAGTCAAGTCAAGTCACCTTTATTTATATAGCGCTTTTAACAATACAGATTGTGTCTTAATAAAATGAGTGCAAGAGATGTTTGCTTTCTAGGGTCTCCTCATGTATGGGTACTGTACCTGCGAAGGACGACTGTTGGATGCCTGTATATGATCACATCCATCCTGAAAAAACGGCTGGTTTTTAGCTGGTCTCCCAGCCTAACCAAGTGAAAATTTCCCAGAACCTCTCAAAAAACAGCCAAAAGACCAACTTGACCAGATTGGGAGACCGGCTAAGAACAGAAAAAAAAATTTCCCCCCTTTATTGTTCTTGTTCTTTCTTTCTGTCTTTTTTTCTTTCTTTTGTTCATTCTTTCTCTCATTTGTTCTTTCTTTCTTTCTTTCCTTATTTAAATTGTTCCTTTTTTCTCATTCTATCTTTCTCTCATTTGTTCCTTCATTTTTTTGTTAGGTCTTTCTTTCTTTCAGAAATTGCAGTGCTGTACTCTCACAAGCCTATTATTCCTCGCACATGCCACCTCAGTGACTGTGGTTTGCTGGGATACAATAGTTTTCTGAGAGGTGGGAATATGGTGCTCACAATAGATTCCAGACCAGAGAGGCCCTTCAATTGTACTCTGGTATGTTGGGAGATTAGTCCTTTTGCTGTGGGGAGTAACAGCTTGACTTTCGGTGGAAAAGGGTTGAAATTCACAATTTGTTCATGTGTGTGTCTTTTTTCACATCGATAGTGCCTTGTGTCTTTGATTTGTTTGTGCAGTTGTTGCACATATCTTGGTGTGTCCTGCCATGGTGTTGATAACAATGACTTGGTATGTGGACAACACACCAGCCCATGCAGTGCTGTTGTTAGCCTGCTGAAATAGCTCATCCACAGCAGCAGGATCTGTGAAGCCTGTGGCTTTATCTGGCCCATGACTTTGTTTGGCCAGTGGCTATAGAGCAGCACTGCTCAGGGTATACAGTCACGCGATTGAATCACCAGCCTGTAGAGTGCAGAACACCTGCAGAATCCTTGCACAGTGTCTTTTTTTCCAACCATTTTTGCACTACCTCACTATAATTTTTCCCTCGGCTACAAGCCCAGTCTCTGTTATACACCATGAGTTGATGAGGACTGTGTCAAATGTGTTTATTCGCTCAACTTCTCTCATAATATCTGCCGCTAAGTAGAAGTATTCTCAGCTCTCAGTTCATCTTATGTGTAATGTCAAGATGGTCCCCCAACTACAGATATCTCAGAAAAACTCCCTGATGGCATAATATCTGCCTGCTCCAAGTTCATCTGGAGTGACACAGATTGAGAATGTGTATCTTTGCCCTGTGGGCTAAGTCTTTCCAATAACCCTCATTTGCTAGGTGCCTCAAGTGCTCAGAGCAGGGAAAGGCGCAAAGAAAATGCCTTATTAAATCCTTTTGTTCCTATCTAAATGCGTTGAGTCATCCATAGAAGGTGTTTGGACTCTCGATGTGTTCGGACTGTGATGTAACGTGAAGTGTTGTTCTCGCTTAATGTGTTAGTGTCTTGGCTTTTCCCACAAATGTTTTTTTTTCTGGCACTGTTAGTGTCTGTCTGTTGTGATACAGTGAGATCTCACACTTAGGTTGTGTTGTTTAGCAAATCCGTAGACCTTTTGTCTTTTCATTTACACCTTGTTAAAAACCCCAAGCCTAACATCTTTCTTTTTTCTGTTAGGAACCTGTTTTCTGTTAGGGAAAACAATGTGCTAGTTGCTAAATTGTAGGATCACTTTTGATGTATTAGCCTGATGGCTATCCAGTTTGTAAAAAACAGAGAATGAAGAAGAAAAAAAGTTTTTTAGGAAATTAAGAATAATGAATATAAATAATGAAAGACAGTAAGACTGAAACAACAAAAATCAACAAGAAATTGACAGCCTATTGATAGTATTACATTTTACATATACATGGTATGTGTGTGTGTGTGTGTGTGTGTATAATGTATATATAATTAATTTTAAAATTATGTACTTAAAAAATGAATGCTTTTTCATCATTTTTGAAATAATTAGTTTTTTTATTTTATTGTTATTGATATTATTTTGTTTTCATTATTATTGTATCTAGAGAAGATACTACAGAGAAGATAAAAATTAAGAAATTAAGATTAATGAACAATAACAAAAAATTAAAAACATTGACAGTAAGTAAAATCAGCAAAATAATTGACACCACATTCATTATTGCATTAATATTTTTTTAAATTTTAGAATTATATAATTTTTGTCATTATTATCTCACACAGGTTAAGTTAACCTAGGACTGCCACTGGTGCCTCTTCAAAATAATGGCACCCCTTAAAACATGGTATCAGGTTTTGCAACGTATTTATTAATATAAGAATTACATATTCACAGAAAGAGCAGGAGGGACGTTAAGAGGCGTCAACTCAAATGTGTGTGAGCATATCCGAGGGAAATACTAATGTGTGCACGTGTGTGTACGTGCACACAGGTGGCTCTAAATAGCTTGGCTCTTCCCTGGTGGGCCGGGGTTTGCTGTGTCCGGAGTTTTGCTTTGTTCAGGGCTTTCTCTCTAATTAGGCCCTGGTGAGGTCTCACTTAAGGCAGAGGGAGAGTAGCGTTCTACCTGCACTGCCCATGCTGTTCCCATCACAGCCACTTCCCCCATAATGCCACTTAATTCCCCGAGAAGTGGCACACTGCAGCAGTGGCCAGCCGGAGGAAGGGTGTCGTAATGCATCTGGACCCGACATCGCCCCACAGGGATAATAGCCCTGATTGCTCCTGATTCCCAGTCTCCACAAAGTACCTCATGTAAAATAAGTGACATTTAAAAGGCATCAAGATGTGAAAAGGAGCCAGGGTGTGCACCAGAGAAAAGAAGAGAGAGAGAGCAGGGGAAGTAGTAAGCCTTTCACCTGAAAAAAAAGGTCCCTTCTTTTGCCGGCGGGGGAGCGACAGAAAAACGATAAGCCCTTGTGTCGCGAGCTGACCCTCGCTGCTAAGCTTTTTAACTTCCCCCTGTCTGTACTGCTTTTCTCTCTCCCCACACAAATCCACACTCACACACACACACGGAAAGAGAGAGAAGGAGGCAGAAAAAGAGAGACGCTTGCAGTGGGTTGACATTGCTTCTGGGAAGTGCTTGAGTCGGCGTGCTAAAAATCATTTCGGGTTAGATAGAGGCCCCGCGAGCTGGCCCGGGGATATCACCGCACTCATCTCCGTTTAGAGTGAAAAGCGGCAACACAAAGCACAGCCTGCAGGCGCCCTGCTTGCCCGTTCTCAGACAGAGAGAGAGAGAGTCAGAGAGAGATACGGAGGGAATGCAGTGGCCCTTGCTGTATGCAGTGTTGAGTGTACAGCCAGCATATGTGCCCTATGGAATGCTCTGTGACCTTAATGCTCCGCCACAAACGCAAATCACTGAATTCAACTCAATCACGCACTGGAGCCGTTTATCTCTCGTCTGTTGCTTATTTTTCATTTAACAACTTATTTTTCTTGTCTTTGTCCCTTTCTCTTTTATTCTCTTCCCTGGAATGTCAGGAAGGGTCACAGTGAACTAATTGTTCAAAAACGAGTTGATTAGATTATCTAAATGTAGTTTTAACATGTTGCAGACTTTTTCAAGAAGGTTTTAGTATACAAACAACACGACAGTTGCACATGTCAGCACACTAATTAAATAAAAGTATAATTAATTAATTACATTTTGTGCTGAAGTAATATTTAATTAAAATAAATTTGTTATTAAAATAATTTTTTTATAAAATATGTATGTATAAATATAAATTTATACACACACCTATATGTATACTTTATAAAGCAATAAAAAATTATTTGAAGCATATTATTTTACATGTAAAAACCTTTGTGTTTTTCATACCATAATTACAATAAATTACACTTTTTTTTTTTTTAAACAATTATCTTTTTTTTTTTAATAAATGATAGGTAATGTCAAGATGTTGAGTTTAGGCTTTGGATAGGAAAAATGCTCCTAGATCTGGATTTATGCACAGCAGAGCAGTAAACATATGTAGTAGGCAGTTGATACTTGACAAGTCAGTCATTAGGGGCCCTGGCCCCTAATGACACGCCTGGCAATGACCCCGCTGCTTGGCTAGATGTGATCTGGGGCTTATTGTTGCAGGCATAAAACATAAAATGACTACAGGAAGAGAGAGAGAGCAGGGGAAGTAGTAAGCCTTTCACCTGAAAAAAAAGGTCCCTTCTTTTGCCGGCAGGGGAGCGACAGAAAAACGATAAGCCTTGTGTCGCGAGCTGACCCTCGCTGCTAAGCTTTTTAACTTCCCCCTGTCTGTACTGCTTTTCTCTCTCCCCACACAAATCCACACTCACACACACACACGGAAAGAGAGAGAAGGAGGCAGAAAAAGAGAGACGCTTGCAGTGGGTTGACATTGCTTCTGGGAAGTGCTTGAGTCGGCGTGCTAAAAATCATTTCGGGTTAGATAGAGGCCCCGTGAGCTGGCCCGGGGATATCACCGCACTCATCTCCGTTTAGAGTGAAAAGCGGCAACACAAAGCACAGCCTGCAGGCGCCCTGCTTGCCCGTTCTCAGACAGAGAGAGAGAGAGTCAGAGAGAGATACGGAGGGAATGCAGTGGCCCTTGCTGTATGCAGTGTTGAGTGTACAGCCAGCATATGTGCCCTATGGAATGCTCTGTGACCTTAATGCTCCGCCACAAACGCAAATCACTGAATTCAACTCAATCACGCACTGGAGCCGTTTATCTCTCGTCTGTTGCTTATTTTTCATTTAACAACTTATTTTTCTTGTCTTTGTCCCTTTCTCTTTTATTCTCTTCCCTGGAATGTCAGGAAGGGTCACAGTGAACTAATTGTTCAAAAACGAGTTGATTAGATTATCTAAATGTAGTTTTAACATGTTGCAGACTTTTTCAAGAAGGTTTTAGTATACAAACAACACGACAGTTGCACATGTCAGCACACTAATTAAATAAAAGTATAATTAATTAATTACATTTTGTGCTGAAGTAATATTTAATTAAAATAAATTTGTTATTAAAATAATTTTTTTATAAAATATGTATGTATAAATATAAATTTATACACACACCTATATGTATACTTTATAAAGCAATAAAAAATTATTTGAAGCATATTATTTTACATGTAAAAACCTTTGTGTTTTTCATACCATAATTACAATAAATTACACTTTTTTTTTTTTTTAACAATTATCTTTTTTTTTTTAATAAATGATAGGTAATGTCAAGATGTTGAGTTTAGGCTTTGGATAGGAAAAATGCTCCTAGATCTGGATTTATGCACAGCAGAGCAGTAAACATATGTAGTAGGCAGTTGATACTTGACAAGTCAGTCATTAGGGGCCCTGGCCCCTAATGACACGCCTGGCAATGACCCCGCTGCTTGGCTAGATGTGATCTGGGGCTTATTGTTGCAGGCATAAAACATAAAATGACTACAGGTTTCAGTCTTGTAGTGTGCCTAAGGGAACAAGCAACCTCAAGTCATATCTTTATTATATGAATCGATTAATATTCACGGGTAGGGTCAAAAACTGGTTGCAGTACCTGTCAAAAGAATGACACCATGGTGACACGTTGTCATGGTTACAGTTCAGAAGTAAGTTCCGTCTTTATGATAGACAGTGCTGCCCTTGAGATGCGTGTGTGTGTGTGTGTCTCTGTCTCTGGCCTGTCCATTGTTATAGCAGTTAACACATTCTCACCTGTACACATTAAATCTTATACACACACACACACACCTGCAGCAGTGGATAACTGTTCACACATTATCACCCACTGAGCACACACATTTACTCACAGTGCTGTTCCTGTATCCCCTACAGGGTCGTGCAGTAATGTAGGTTAAGATAGCTGCCAACGAGAGTGATGTGATGCTATATAACAAGGGAAGTGGGCCACACTGACACTATTTTCATCTGACGACTTGTTTTTAATATGTATATGATAGAAACTTTTTTCCAGACGCATAAATAAATATTTTTGCTAAGTAATTCTTGTTGAAAGACCTTTTGTTCCTGGAGACTGGTCATTAATAGGGGTCGACAGATATGTGACTCTGGATCACAAAACCAGTCTTAAGTCGCTGGGGTATATTTGTAGCAATAACCAAAAATACATTGTATGGGTCAAAATTATAGATTTTTCTTTTATGCCAAAAATCATTAGGATATTATGTAAAGATCGTGTTCCATGAAGATATTTTGTAAATTTCCTACCGTAAATATATCAAAACTTCATTTTTGATTAGTAATATGTTACATTGCTAAGGACTTAATTTGGACAACTTTAAATGTGATTTTCTCAATATTTTGATTTTTTTGCACCCTCAGATTCCCAAATAGTTGTATATCAGCCAAATATTGTCCTATCCTAACAAACCATACATCAATGGAAAGCTTATTTATTCAGCTTTCAGATGAAGGTTAAATGTCAATTTTGAAAAATGTACACTTAAGACTGGTTTTGTGGTCCAAGGTCACATATGGATTTTTTTGATGGGCGATCCTGATATTTTAGAGAGCAGGGTGGCCGAAAGCTGATACATATGATATCACAAAAATTTATTTAAAAACAGTATAATTTTATTTTTCACAAATAATTTTTTTTTTATAAAATATGAATAAAAGTAAGGGAATCTTTTTTTCCCCAATAAAGACAAGTTAGCACTAATTTTACATTTAGCACACAATATGATATACATATGACATAGCGACAAACTGGATAGAGCATAGCATATTTTGAAATCAAGAATTTAGGGTTTGTCGACATTAAATATAGACCGCTCCATGTGTTCTCGCGCTGCCGTTCTAAGCATTTTCAAAATCAAAGTCTTGCACACCACTAAAATAAAAGTCCCTGCTTCTGACATATCTTTCGAACAGAAAATAATATCAGCCAACGCAGATAATTAAAAGATATATGTATCAGCCTTGGCAATAACCTAAAAAAAAGTGGTAATACGCTCAGAGGTAATTACCCGCATGCACTAAAACAATTAATTTCTCACAAAAGAAAGGTATGCGCCTAGAAGGAGAGATATTTTGTTAGCAAGTGCCTTTACAATATCTCATCACCCCTCTTTTTTCCCTCATCTAACTCTTTCCCCACTCCTTCTCTCTCTATTCATCCCTATCATTTCTCTCCCTCTCGCTTTAATTGTTTATATGCATTAACATTCCCCAAATAGACCTTGTTCAGGTGACAGGGCTGTAATTTGGCAGGCCCCTGTTCCACAATGCAGCAGAGAGAAGTAAGCAATTTAGGCTTGCGCGGCGCCTGTAATCTGGGGTTGTCAATGACCCGTGCTGTTCCAGCCTATGCTAATCAATCAGCTGCGGCCTGCACCCGCTCATCTGACCGGCTTAGCTCCACACCCGCGTGCTGATATATCTATTAGTCTGCCGTCAACACCGCGCCACTGCGAAGATGAGATTCCGCCAGCTTTGGCATTTTCACTCACAGATAAGTAAGCTATCAGGCCACCGGATAAATAGCAGAGCAAAGAGTTGCCCCGGCCCCCGCGCACGCCGGTGACAATGCAGCGATAGCTCTTCTCCCCTCATTATACGCCGCCACCCCTAATCCAAAAAAGTTGTTTACCAAGTGAGGAGGGCGGCCTTATCTACCCGAGGCACAGTGTTGCGGCTTTGAAAACACACTCGTGTGCGCAGCTAGGCAAGACGGAAAGGCTTTTTTTCCCCTGTATTCTGTCATTTCGGTGTGCTGGAGCTGTGTGGTTAGAGGCTTGCTTTTTTGTTGCTCGGTGTGTTCACTGAAAATTGCTGAGGGGTGTGTGTGTCTGTATGAATGCCTGTGTGGGTTTGCGTTGTAAAAGATTAAGCTTTTCGAATGTGAACCGAGTATTTTAGGAGTGGGCGGTATGTCCAAATACGTCATGGTATGAGTAATATTTTAAGACAGTAACAATATACTGTATAATGCATATATGAATGTAAAATATATATAAATAATAGTTTTATATAATAAATATTTTTTTAAATCTTTTTTTTATTAGCTTGTCTTTAATGATGCTTCATGAGGAGTTATTTCCCTCTTTAAAATACACAGTCTTGTATCTTTGTCTTTCTGTTTGATTTTCAAATACCTTTTTGCTTCAAATCAAAGTTTGTAATGTCGTGATTCACCTTGTAGCTGGTTGGTTTGGTTCAAGGCTTACAGCTCTTGAACAAGGACTTTTTTAAAATCCCCATGGGAAAAATGAATTGAAAAAAAATACTTCTGGAACCAGAACACTGAAATGGGCACTGTTGCACTCTGCGGCGGACATGACCTAGCATTGTGCATCAAAACAAAATTGCTGCATAATTTTATAATCAACAAAGTGCATCTGTGACACCCTTTGTAACTCAGAATCATATCTTTATCATATCTGTTTAGTAACCATACTGATTAAGATCTCATTTAGAACATTAAACTTCTCAAATCTGTATTATGGGAAGTTTCTGTATAAGGCCCCAGGTCTTAAACAGCCATGAATGGTTTCTACATCCTTTTGTTGAACTCTTGCAGGGACTGTACTCCATGTTGGAGACAAGATTGTACCTCTGATTGCTGCAGACCCCAACTCTCCCCATCCTCTCCAAGCAACACAGTGACTTTGGTGGTCTGTGGTTGTACGTGTGAGAGTGAGTGTGTGTTCAGTAATCCTGAGTTGGAGTAAAGTAGCGGTGTGAGTGAACAGATTGCAGTTGATCATGCTGAAATGCGCTCTTATCCGTTATTGGATCTGAAATGGAGGAGGCTTAGGAATTATCAGAGGCCGGCGGTAATGTGGAGATCATCTGGAGAAAGCTCAGGGCCCACCACGTCCTGAAATGGAGGAGGGAACGCACAACTTTCTCTTTTTTTTGTTCTCTTTCCTGTATCTTAGATTTTTAATGTCATGCTGTGTGATTGATTTATTATAGGTTTTTAGCTAAAGCTGTATGGCATGTCAATCTATGACTTCAGCATTTAACCACTCATAAAGTGGTGTGGTAAGCTGATTGTTTGTCTTGTTCATTGTTCGGTTTAAGCCCATGACGTTGAGGGTCTCTACATATATATGCAAGCAAACAAGTCGCTCCAGTACACTGTGGCTATAGTGTGTACGTAAGTAAGTGCTGGATGGCATCTGTGCGTCTCATCCCAGCTCATATGATTAGTGTCTGGCATTTCCACTGAGATTAGCCAGGCGCTGCGCTTTTCCAAAGTTCACAAGGTTAAGAGTTCACCAACACATAGGCTGCTTGCAGGAGGACCACAATAGCTTAGTGGTAGTGGGAAATTTCGTCGCCACTTGACGCACCAAGGAAAATTACAAAAATATTGACTCTTTTCCAGCACTTTCTAACCCTAACAAGTTTAAGACCCTTCATCTTTAAGTTCAGTAGAGTACAATATAGCTAAAAGACACCAAACACCTAGTTTGTTCAGCTAGCATTGTGAGCTGCTATTTAATGCTGTATATCTATGTTTGTTTAATAGCACTTGTTATGGGTTTTACATCAAATTTAAGGAAAGAAGAGGTAAAGAAAGAACAAAGGTTTGAAGATAAGTGAATGGAGGTAAAGAGTGTAGCCGAGACGGCTCTGTGTCTCATTTGGTATTTGAAGGTGAGAAGTGATTGCATTATCCCAGGAAGAGCTTTTATCTGCTATCACCTCATGGCTTCTTCATTTCCTCAAGTGCATCTTGACTCCTGGCCAAAATAAAACTCACACCTTTACATACATTGTTCTGTGCCTATAAGTTTCTAGTTTAAATTCAAGTTTCAGATTCAAGACTTTTAGTTTCCCTCTTTGTGTCCATGTCAATACTAAATCTACTTAAACTACCGTTCAAAAGTTTGGGGTTGGTAGGACTTTTTTATGTTGTTGAAAGTCTCTTTTGTTCACCAAGGCTGCAGTTATTTGATCAAAAATATAGTAAAAACAGTTATATTGTGAAATATTATTACAAAATATATTAAAATAACTGTTTTCTATTTGAATATATTTTAAAATGTAAAGCTACGTTTTCAGCAGCTGTTACTCCAGTCTTTAGTGTCACATGATCCTTCAGAAATTCTTTTATTATTCTGATTTGGTGCTTTTTTGATATTCTTTTAGTCTTTTTTTATTCTTAATATTTTTGTGGAAACTGATACACTTTTTTCAGTATTCTTTGATTAATAGGAAGTTCAAAAGAATAGCTTTTTCACTTTTGATCAATTTAGGGCATGCTTGCCAAAAATAAAAAATAAAAATCTGACCCCAAACAATAATGTCATTATGCAAACCCATTTTATGTGACTGCATACAAATCAGTAAATGGACAACACAAGAAAACTCTTGATGTCATGACAAAAACATCAAGCAAAAACGTGCACATTGAATACACTGACAAAATGTGTTTAATTTCGTAATGTTTTGGTGTGCCAAACTGAATATTCCTGGAAATAATTATAAACTGTGCCTAAATGTTTATGGAATATTCCCACAAATGTATTATGGTAATGTGGTTATGTATTATCGGATAATTGTTGCATAACATAGTATTTCATAGTCATGTTTATTTGTATAGCGATTTTGACTGTCTCAAAGCAGCTTCACAAGAAGTTTTTTTTTTTTTGCTTTAGATTTGTTGCACATTTACTGCAATTTTTCTGCACATAAACTGTATTTGTGAAGGTAGTGCATTGTCGCTATTCAGCACACAGTGAATAAAAAGAAGAAACCGTGTACTTCAGCTGAGAGTAGGGAAAGAAATCCACCTATTGCCATAATTTTATCTCAGCATATCATTATTGAAAAGACCTCTAAAATCTGAAAAACTCCTGCCCTTATTAAGCAGCCCCTATGTTATCTCACCATTTGTACAATTGCTGAATCAATCCATTTCAAATGTCATTTTTAAAAACGTCTAACTTATGAGAATGTCATTAAGCCATTTATACTCTGAGAGTTTATTTGAGAAACCTCAAGCACTTTCACCAGAAATGTTCTTTGATGTATGTAACAGTACAGCAGTTAATAAATGAAGACACCACAAGCCTCTATTACACTTGAGCATAGTTCTAGTTTTATCAAAGCGATAAAATTTAGCCCATCATTCAAACTCACAGTTATTGGATTTTTAAAATTCCAGTCATATAAGTCATAGGCTGAGACTTCAGAGATTACAGTCAGCCAAATTAATCGGCACAAGTAGGCCTCGATGAGTCTAGAAGTTGTTGTTGTGACCTCTAAGTGTCATAAGTTGTATTTTTTTCTGTCTAGCTACAATCCTTATGTGATAAATCTTACACTATAGCCTCTCAAAATGTCAGATGGTTCATCAGCAAGTGGAATAGCAAGCAGGTGCTACCGCCTTTTAATGGCAGAGGCATATGTTGACGTTTTATCAATAGATATTATTAAATCTTTCTTGGGTGAGTTAATCTCAAGATGATGGTGCAGAGAGGTTGAGAGAGACAGGCTTTAACAGGCCTTCCTGAAAGGCAGGTCATAAGCTGCTTATTAAATCGACTCTGTCTTACACACACACACACACACACACACATTTTCTCACCCTCTCTCTAACCCTCTGTATTACTGCCATTCTTGCATGCACTGAACAAAAACATTAGCCGGGTCATCCTGCAAAACAGCACCACTGATGTCCTTCATGCACCTATGTGAAAAATAAGTTTAAGAATAGGAAAAGAATAGCTGATAAACTTTTACTTTGTTGTACCATAGATATTTTTTTAAATACAAAATGCCTTTTTGACAATCCAGTAATGCTATTTGATTTTTTTTCTTCCTTTTCTTTCATCATAATGATGTTTTTAACTCTTCCTTGCCATTTTATCCATAATTAGCACTTTTTGTTTAATAACTAAATGGAAATAAAAGCTAGCATTTTGATTTTCCCTCTCTATTATTATTATTGTTGTTGTTACTATTATTATTATTTTGCTTTTATTTTAGTTGATAATGATATTATGCATTATTAAAAAAAATTAAGTTATGTAAAGTTAGGTAGCACTTGAACTCTGTTACTGTTATATTTTTCCCTTTTTGCAGTAATAATCTAAAACAAAATCTGTCATAATGACATTAATATTCATCATTTTCCAGACGTGAATTCTTTCAGGACAATTTCAAGTCTCCTCTTTTTATCATTTTATCTTACATTCCCTACGTTTATGAGTAGGGGATACTGTTAAAATGTCAACCCTGTTACCTTTAACCTTGTGATAATTAAAAAGTGTATATTTGTGCAAATATTGATATTTAATTCTCCTAAGAAGTACCTTGTGTCATAATGCTGGGAATTAAAAGTTTACAGTCTTTTTGTAAGCATATTTAGATTATGACATTAAAATCTGTTAATTAAAGGTATAGATCACTAAAAATGAAACCTATAGAAACGTGGAACATAGATATTTTAATGCTGCAAATGGGTTTTTCTCCATACAATTGTATGTCAATGGTAAAAACATTCTTCCCAACATTCTACGAAATATTTTCTTTTGTGTTCCACCGAAGAAAATAAGTCTTACCTGTTTGGAATGACATGAGGGTGAGTAAGTGATGACAGAGTTGTTATTTTTGGATGAACTATCCCTTTAAACTTGAGCCACAATAAAATTTTTAATATTTAAACACAGTTTTTTGTCTGACAGAATGGTTAAAATGTTACAGAAAGGTACACGCATTTCCCAACACTTACACACCAAAAACACTGTTTTCTTTCTTCTTTCTTTTAAAACACTTCGCAAATTTATACATGAAGATATGTTGCAAACGAAAGTAAAGTTACACACACAAATCCAAACACATAAGAGCTCCCATGAAAGGCAGACAGCTCAGGGGCCTAAGTTTATTGAAATGACTATTTTCCTTAGCTGCATGTGTGTATGTGTGTGTCTGAGAGACAATAGCAGCTTTATGGCTCTTGCTGGAGCTAGCAGAAGGAGCAGAGGCTGACAGTGGGTGATAAGACCACCAGCCTGCTTCTTGTGATAATCATTCGCTTACAAGCCTAAGTAGCCAGAATCTTGTGTGTGTGTGTTGGAAGCGAACTGTATCGAGCAGGTAGCGTTCTTCATGAACAGAGAGAAAGCGCCAGTGTAAAAGAGAGTGAGACACTGTCCTTATGTTGCATCATGTGAAGGTTACCAAGTAGGCTTGTAGCATCCTTGTTTGAGGTTATGGTATGTAATAAATTGAATGTTTCCTTGCAGTCTTTGATATATAATGTTCATCATAGTAACTTTCAGTTTTTTTATGATCTGGCCATCTATACTGAACATTAAAGTATCTCTCTCATCCATTATGCAAGGAAATGTGAGATAAAATGTGATGGTTATACTATAGTAACTACATGACATGATTGACTAGATGAATGCTCACAAAAAAAAAATATTTTTTGTGTGTGTGTAGTAATTTTATATATATTTTTTGTAGTTATGCATATACAATTGTATTTCTTTTTAGTAAAACATTATTTATTAAATTAATTCACTAATTTAACAGTAAACAAATGTTAATCTGGTGAAAAAAACTAAATGCTGAATAAAACTAATAAAAAAATGTAGTGGCAATTATGTATAGAGACAAAGAGAGATCAGAGAAATTAATACTTTTAATCAGCAAAAATGCATTGAAGGGATCAAAAGTAAAAGCATTTATAATATTACAAAAGATTTATATTTTAAATAAATGCTGTTCTTTTGAATTTCCAGTTCATCAAAGAATCCTAAAAAAATGATCAGTTTATGTTTCTTGAGCAACAAATCAGCATATTAGAATGATGAAAGATGATGAAGGTCATGATGAAGACTGCAATGATTGCCATCAAATGAATTAATTACATTTAAAAAATACATTAAAATTGAATAGAAACGGTTAATATTTCACAATATTACTGTTTTTACTGTATTTTTGATCACAAAAATTTAGCCTTTAAAAAAAATAGTTTTGAATTTTCGAATGGTAGTATATGTTCTCCTAACTATCACTTTTAATGCATTAATGCTTTTAATCTATTTCCTGCCCCTAAACATCACTGTAAATCATATGAGTTATGATTGGTGGTTTAAATATGTCAGTCAGACGGCCCTTTCATATCTGAATAGATGACTCATAGCCAGATTATGCTCTGATGTGCACTAAATTTAATGTGATAGTGAAAATTGTGTAGTAATACCCGGTATTGTAAACAAACTTGGAGGTTTGGTGCACTAGTAAGTACCATCACACTTCATACACTCTATCTAACTGCTCTCTCTTTCTCTTTCAGGTGTCTGGCCTTCTGAAGAGGTGATGGCCTACTATTGCCTGAGAAGCAAGGGGCACTTTTTGATTTGTACTCAAGGCGGTACACAAGCCTTTGATTTCCTGTTTTTACATTCAAGAGGCAGAAGAGGAAAGAGAGGCTTATCGATCACACAGCAGCAAGCTGAAGGTCAACTGGGCATATAGAGACAGAGCAGGGTTTTGCACCCTTGGGCCAATGCTTCTATAGGATTCTCTGTGTGTGTGTGTGTGTGTGTGCGAACGGAGGATGTTAAGACCTGTGATCTGTTGTGATTTGGTCTGGTGCATATTCAGACCTCTAAATTAAACACTGAAGTTAATTTGCATGTGTATGTGTGTGTAGTATGTTTGAGAGTGTGTGTGTGTGTGTGTGTGTGGATGTGTGCTCTTGTTCCTGTATGTCATCAAGGACTGTCACCCTCTCGCTATCTTCCAGACCTGTTATCAGGCACTCACCAAAAAGAGAAAAAGAGGAGGATAAAGCAGAACAACAAAAAGTCAATTTACAGAGAGCGCCCATCTCTTCTCTTCATCCCTCTGTTTTTTTGCCTTTCTTTCCACTAGCCCAATGTACAGCCAAATAGCTACCTGTCACTGGGGCTTTGTCCCCGCCGTGGCTCATACTAGCAGTTTTGTGCGCATTAATTTTTAATTGCACTCCCTCATACAACAATCGCTCTCTCTTCATCCTCCACTCTGTCTCTCTGTCAATGGAAGGTGTCGGATCATGGGCTGAGAGCAGACAAACACGTGGAGACTGTTGTCACGGAGCACAGAAATGACTGGCAAAATGATGAAGTCAAGCTGCCTGCGTGTGTGTGTGTGAGAAGACAGTTCTGGTGTGTGTGGTTCTGGGCTGCTTTTTATCTACAAGGACTCTCTACTGTATATTTTGTGTATGACAAACACAAATGAACTCTATGCAAATTATAGTCTTTGTGTAAATTCTCCATTCCTGTGAGAATTATATGAATTACCTTTCATGTGAATTATTTTGTTCGGGTGCGTATGTCTCTGGATATGCAATAGGTATGTGTCTGAGTGTACTGTTGTGGTGTGACTCAAAAATGGCAGGTTTGTTCTGAGAAAAAAAAAACCAAAATGCTAAATGCTATTAATAAAATAAATTCCCAATTGGGCTTATTTACTTTTTTAAGGGTGGGGAAAATACGTTCAATATCTATCTATAGTTATTGACATATGGTTTAAAGGCTATTTGTCCAGTCAAACTCTTCTGCAGAAGCTAGGCTAATTAGCCAGATGCTAACATGTTTGCAAACATGTTCACTTGCAATGAGGATAAGTGTTTTGTGTCAACCTCAACGTGTTTTGTGTGGTGAGATTTGACTACCGAGAGCATAAAATTATCAAAATTCATGAAGCATTTTAGAAAGCAATAAGAAATCAATTAATCAGTGAATGATGTTTAATTTTTAACCCTTTTTTATTTACTTTTGCATATATTACTAATGTGTTGGTTTGTCACTTGATGTAAACAGAGCTCAGTGAATCAGAAATATAGCACTTAAAAGAAAAATAAGTAAAAATTTACCATAGTAAAACTATGGTATTCTTACAAGTACTTTGGAGTACCATATAAATGTCAAATGTGTTTTTGAATATATAAATATTCAGTATAGGGCTTTACACAATATCAGATTTTCCCTACAATTAAATTAATCACTCGAAATGCGAGTTTTGGGAGGCGGGGGGAGAATTTGTAACAATAACTGTACAAAATTTTACAAAAAGGTCAGAACTTCCTAAAGACTAGGGGTCTAAAATCCTGTCTTTTTTACGACATCCAAAAAACTCCCAACCTTGGAAGCTAACTTTTTTCGGGTGTTTCTGTTTTATGACGGATTGCAACTAGCATTAGGTTCCAATACCGCCACTTACTATTTAGAATGTTAACCAGATAGTTATTGCCGCTGGATTATTTATAATTATTTCCAACAGTATTAACATGATATTATTTTTCACTTTTTACATATTAAGGTTATCATCAATACCAGTATATTTTGTCTCGCCTAATTTAGAATGATGTATTTGACAATACTGCAGTATTGCCATCTGTAATGAATCAATGTACTGTACTTACAGTCCAGTACAGAATCAAAGCAGAACATTGATCCTGTATGTTTGATTAACTTCCTGTTCCTGTTGTAGCCCAAATCCACATTTCCAGCAGAAAAAAGGACAATTGCGCTTTCTTTTGTAAACGCATATACACCCGCTCGCATGCAGAGAGAAGGAGAGAGAGGAAGGTTGAGATCAATGAGCCCAGTGGAATAGCATTCCAATCAATGGCATCCCTCTACACGGGCAAGTTAATTAGCGTTATTGCCAAGACACAACAGCATCTCGCTCTCTTTCTCTATCGCTCCCATTCTCCTGTTTTCATCTCATTTGAGCTGAAAAACTTCACTCTCGTACTCATGTACGTCAATGTTAACGCTAAACGGCGCATCAAACCCCTCCGTGTCTCTCTGTCTCACAGGGGCTCCGCGGTGTGTGAGCTGGGTGGAGGGATGACGTGTCTGGCAGGTCTCATGGTAAGTCAAAAGTGAAAGCAAAAATTGCATATAGTGCTCACACAGACAGACAGTCACAGGCAAATGGGCAATTTGCATCAGCATGGGTAATCTAACATGGGCATATTGTAAGCAACATGAAATCAGCCAGCGCACATTGACATTTCTACCTCAGTGACCATAAACACACATGGCCCAATGGGCTATCTTCATCAAAAGCATTCAAACACATGGGCTTGCATATGCAAACACATTCTGTCTTGGTCACAGACACACATACACACACATCAGTGGCTTAGACTCTGGCTGTGTGTAGTGTATAGTAGTTTGTAGTAGCCTCTCCAGATGGACAGGCTTAACATGTTATCGATTTCGCCTTCACAAGACCAGCCTTCCCATATCTCTCCACTCAATACCCCCGTGTTGTGACATTACGGACCGCCAGTGGATCGCCCTCCTCATCCCCCCACTCGACCTTTTTTTTTTAACTCGCATTCCTCTTCTCAGGTCTGACTTAGTGCTTCTTGATGCTTGTGTTTATTTAAGTCCTTTGCAAGGACAAATAGCTTCTCTCTTCTGTCCTGTGCCCTGGAGTGCTGTGGTTTTGGCAGTGCCATCCATGTTTTTCTTGGGTGACTGGTTGGTTTCCTGCAGGTCTTGATGCCCATATGGCTAGCTGGTGGTGTGGGACTCTTGCCCACAGGGCAAAAAACACTACATCACTCTGTAGAGATGATTCTGCTGTATTGTCTCATTTTGTCAGTGCATGTAACCTTTTTGTTTGACTTGAGCGTTTCAAATTATAGACATTAAAAATGTCTGCTAAAAAAACCTACTTAAGAAATCCTGTTGCAATTTGTGTCTTTGAAAGGACTTTTACCTGGGAAAATGTAAGATGCTGGTTTTCTTTGTGCGATGGCGTGGAATATTCACCGCATTATACCATCAAAACAAATTTATTGGGAACTTTTTTATATGCTCACCGAGGTTAAATTTATTGAATAGAAAACAATTCAGCAGTAATATTGTGAAATATTTTTCACAATTTAAAATAACAATTTTGTATTTAAATGTATTTTAAGGCATAATTTATTCCTGTAATACAAAGCTGAATTTTCAGCAGCCATTATTCCAGTCTTCAGTGTCACATGATCCTACAGAAATCATTCTAATATGCTGATTTGATGCTTAAGAAACTTGAATAATTAGAAAGTTCAAAAGAACATTTATTTGAAGTATACATCTTTTGTAACATTACAAATGTCTTTACTGTGACTTTTAATTTAATGCATCCTTGCTGAATAAAAGTATTAATATCTTTAAATAATAAAATCCTACTGACCCCAAACTTTTGAACAGTACTATAGCACATGCTAATATTCCTTAAGAATTAACCCATCACTAAACTGCAAAATATTCCCATTCTCGTAAGGACAGTAATATACTGAACAAAATTATAAACGCAAAACACTTTTGTTTTTGCCCCCATTTTTCATGAGCTGACCTAGGCTAGCCACAATAAAAGGCCACTCTAAAATGTGCAGTTTTACTGTATTGGGGGGTCCGGGGGGGTCCGAAAACCAGTCAGTATCTGGTGTGACCACCATTTGCCTCACGCAGTGCAACAACATCTCCTTTGCATAGAGTTGATCAGGTTGTTGATTGTAGCCTGTGGAATGTTGGTCCACTCCTAAAAACTAAAAATACTAATTATTAAAATACAGTTTCATGTCTGCTAAGAAATAACTACATAAGATTAATAAATACATAAATTCACTCTGCATTGGCAGGTGTGTCAAAAAGTTATTTTTGCTTCCCGTGTTTGAGAACTGTCAGAAATTTTTAATCGCATTATTCAAAAGCACAAATATAAAACCTTGCAAGCACTTTTACAAACGCACACACTCCCTGCTTCTGCCCACTGTGTCTCTCCAAACTACTGTTACACAGTGCCTCTGATAAAGACGACTACTTGAATGAAAAGACTGTATAGAAAGAGCTGACAGTGGAGCAGCACAAAGGCAGAAGCTTCGCAGTACAAAGTTATATGAAGGGCATCAGGCAGACCTTGCGAGCCGAGTAAGGAGTGACAGCAGAGCGCGATGGCCCCGTCTGATAAACACCACACTGCAAATGAAAGGCTCGGCACTCACCATCATCCCCTGTCACAATGCAATTACCCAACAGAGTGATAGCAAGATAGAGGACTCCCAGCCACCAGGAATGATAAAAGTATTGACTGATTTGATTGAATGATTAAAATAATGCAGACGTAAAATAAAAAAACGTCTGAGACAGACAGCGATGGATGAGAGGGAGCAGGGGAGAAAGAGAGAAGGGTGGTCGTTTTGGAGTAGGGCTTTAAAAATCAGCGCTCTTCAGATATGACTGCTTGCAAACAGTGTGCTGAGGATGTCTTGCTTTTGTTTTATTTATTTATTTGTTTGTTTATTTTTCATCTTTTTTTTTCTTTTTCTGCAGATTGCGGTTTGTGCTGATGTGAAGGAAGTGCTGCTATCTGATGGCAACGAGAAGGCAATTCAAAGTATCCTTGCATTACGGACTGGTGTGTAGCTCTGTTCCAAAACCTAGTAAGCTGCCCACTCCCTACATAGGCAGCTGCCTTCTAAGGCAGCGTCTGAACTGAAATGGAACCCCATAAATGACTGATCTGGAACTTACATAGGCAGGATCTGTAAATGAAGTGCACAGGAGACTCCATAATTGCAAGCGACATGAGAGGAAAGTGATATTTGATTAAAATATCATTTGTATTTTTTCCTCTTTCTGAAAGTCATGAAAACACTATTGTGGAGTTTTTTTTTTGTTGCTATTTGAGCAAATGGGAACGCAAAAAATACATTTGATGTAGTCTTCCGTTCACTGCTGTAGAATTTTACCCAACTTTTGAGAAACCTAGAAATGTGAAAAGGGTCCATCTACATTTCTCTTGTTTGTCCACAGTCTTCATTTATTTTATCATTGAGCTTGTCGCAGTGCATTCTGGGGTTGCCTTTTCCACAGAGGATGCTTATAATTTGCTCAAAATGAGGTAACTTAGAAGGCAGCATAATTACATTCCCTATACCTTCTGGAACAGCCTTCACGTGTTAAATTGACACCTAAACAAAACTCTCCCTACAGAGGCAGCTCACTTGGTTTTGGAACAGAACTTGTGTGTGTTTCCGAACCATTCCAAACATCACTTTGTTCAGTTGGAGTGCTGACAGCGATGTGTTGTGTGTGTATGTTCTCACTGTAGACTGTCTTCGAGAGCGTAGCACAGAAAAGAAAACCTGGCTGTCTATTTAACCCCTATTTACCTCAGATATTCCTCTCACTTTCACCTCACACGCACGCACACACACACACACACACACACACATTCAGTCAGCCATTCTTAATGTGCACTCTGTCAAAGAATACGCACACGCATGCACACACACACACACACACACACACACCCCTCGACATATCTGAATGTGAGGCAAATCATCCAGCTGACACCCGAAACCTGCATTTAACATGTTTAATACATATTCATGTCATTGAAGGCTACCGCTGTGTGTGTTGACTCACCTGCTCCTTGTCTCTCACCCTCTCCCCCCTCTTCCATTCCCCTATTGACTTTCTCTTTTGCCAGGAGCACGGATGAAGCTTAAACAGGTGACAGGGCACAGCTCAAACATTTTTTCTTCATTCCCTTTCTTCGCTTTTTCTTATTCCCGCTCTCCATCTCTCGTCTTCCGCAATCACTCAGATTAGCCTCGTCGTTTGGCTCACAAAGGCAGGAAAAACGGAGACGACAGACGTGACAGCAAAACGCCGCAAAATTACTGTGCCCACATTCGTTAGTACAACAGCCAGCGCTGCCACTACAATGAGCTTTTATTGAATATCAAGACTCAAAGAACAATGGCTGTGGCATGAATCAACACAACTCCTCATTGAGAAGAGATTTGTTTAAAAGAAAATGGAGGGAAAGGGAGCAGAGCACGACATACTCAAAACATTCGTAGTCTGTCTCTAAACTGCTTCCTGTAACAGAGTGTGAAAAGACTGTCAGAAGGCTGATAGAGCATTAATTGGCAGTGCTTTGTTTCAGAGATGTTTCTGCCATAATAGAACGCCAAGAGATGATCTGATGATCGGACGAGGCTTTCTTGGGAGAACCCTATACGATATGGTGTTTTCTTTCTTTGTTTTAGAAGAAAGAAAATGAAGGGATCAACAGAGTTGAAACATTAATATTTGCATGCTAGTCATAGGATTACTCCAAACTTTCAATGTAAACATATCTATGGTTATATATATACAGTATTTTTTTTAATTTTTTTATTCTGTGTTCCTTTCTTTTACTGTGTTTTAAAGGGTTAAAAAAATTGTTCTGGATAGCTCTATACAACCCTAAATTATAAAATCTGGTGTGTAAAGCAATTTCTGATTTCAGCATTTAGGTTTGACCTTTGTTTAAAAACTAAACTATATAGATATATATGTATTGTGTACAGGGTTTGAACAACATAATGTGAATATTAAGGTGTTTTACCACCAATGCCTTTAATATAGCTTGCAGCTTTCTTAGAATAGATTAACACAATGTTTGAACAGTCTCCAGTTGAACGTTGTCTATCAGAATATCTGTCAGTTGCTTTAGAGATGTTGGAGGAGGGAATCTGCTTCTTACACTTCTCTCCAAAAATTGCCCACAGTGGTTTGACAATGTTTAAGTGAGGTGATTGAGATCACCAGGGCAGATATTGAAGTGAATCTCCAGCTGTCCAGGTTTCATGATCTTAACAGCATGTTTTTCATATTTTAGCATTGGTGTCTGCAATTAAATTTATAATTTGCAGTTCTTTCATGGATGTTGGCTTTGTGAAGTTCTCTGTGGTCTGTTTTTGTGGAAACACGAACTTCAAGGTGAATATTGAGGTTTGCTGTCACTTTTGCTGCAGTAGTTCTGTGCTGTTTGGACACAATCCTTCTTAGTGTTGATGGTCCCTATCATTCACTTCCGGTTTCGCCCACTATTCTTTTTCGCTGATGAAGTCTTGCCATGCTATGTGTAAGCAGTCATAATGATAGACAGTTGTTCTTAAAACACCAAACAATTGGACTCTTAATGTTACAAAAGCTCCTGCTAAACGGGCCATGATTTGTCATTTTTGGAATATTTATATTTGTGTACATTTCAATTACTTTTGACTTCTACATCAAAGCCAGATTGGCTCTTCAACCTGCCTAACCAGCAAGATGTAAACTGCAGTAACTGCATCATTAGTATAGTACAAAGTTCATATTGTGGTTGGTTTGTTGGCATAGTTGGCCCCCACTGGAGAACACAACCTCGCTAGTGTTTGAGACCCCTGTTGTATATGTCTACATGCAGTACTCAGATTCATGGCATTGTGTGCGAGTACTTGTTATTGCTGGACAATTAGATGTTACTCCAAATATGATATGCAAATGTAGTATTCTTACTATCTAAACCGAATATGACTGAATTAGACATGTTACTACATGAACACACACACACATACACACTCTGAATACTTCATAAAAAAAAAAAAAGGCCAATGAGCCCAACTGGGAATGATTAGTGTATCAGAAAGTGCTGAGTGGTTTCATGACTCAGTTCTGATCTCGTCTAGTCTGCACTTGTATTAAAGCCGTGCATGTGTAATCAAGAGACCCATACTGTTAAATGTTACTTTTCACACTGATTATGTTCTTTAATAGCTACTGCTCTCTGGAGCTTTATTAATCAAAAGTCCTGAAACTTGGAGGCAATATGAATGAATGAATGAATGAATGACACAGGTGTTACACAGGAAGTCTATTTTTGATAAAAATTGTGTCTCGGGGCACTGTTAAAAGAGAATGAGTGAGACGCCAGTGCTAACCTCTCCCCCAGTGGTCTTTTCCTGATGGGATTACACTGTAAGCTTTCCACTCTCTCGCCTTAGCTGCGGATCTCACCAGTGTAACGTGCGCACCCAGCCCCCTCCCCTCTTTCATTGAGGGATTTGCCCTCCATCCCTGTGCTATAGATTGGATTTGCTACGGTTGTTTTCCATGGAGCGAGAGAGAAAGCAGGCCAGAAAAAGCAAGAAATTGTAATTGAATTAGTTTAAAACTGTCGAAGGGTCTATTCATAGATGCGCTGACATCAATCCCGCAGTATAACCACAATGGGTGGAGGCCCATCTGAGGAGATGGCTGCAGGTTAAAAGCCTCCCTATTGATTACCTACTATGGTAATGCTTTGCATGAGTTGGTTTTGAGCTCAGTGGTAATCTGAGGATGAGCTGTGGAGAGAGACGGCTGTTACGGAAGCGAACGGACTCTGTGGGTTGACGTCATATGAAAGGGCCTGACATGATTAAACAAGAAATCAGCTAAGTGTAATAGGCTCTTGATCAGAGGGATAAAGAAAAGGAACTTGCTGTTGTTCAACAGTGTCTCACCTACAACTTTCATACTTTTGTGTACTTTTCTGTATTCTGCAGCTTGATCACTTTGTTGTAGTATTCCATGTTCATGTTCACAAAAGAATATAAACACAATACCAGACAAACTTTTAAATAAATTTATGAATGTAATTTCTCATGTTGTGAAAGTATACTAAATTTACTAAATATTAAAATAACATTTATGTATGTGTGTGTGTGTGTGTATGCATGTCTGTCTGTCTATGTCTATATGTTTATATGTTTATTTATTTTGATAACCATTGACAAATTATTATTATTATTATTATTATTAAAGATTCTCACAGGGGATGCCATTTTTTTTTTCGCCAAAATTTTAAATTATTAGTTTATTAGTTTATTTAAGTTGTTTTTCTTCACTTGAAAATAATAATATAAAATATTATAAATATTAATTATTTATTTATTTTTGATTAGTTAGATCAAATAGTGAAAGAAAAGCAGCTGCCAAGTGTCTGTTTATAAACCATCTCAGGATGCACCTCAAGTTGTTTGAGATGCTGTCCAGAGTGCATAGCAGTGTTGACCAGTCAGCATTTAGGACCCGAAATATCCTGTTTATAATTTGCGTTGTTTCATAGTTTTGATGCCTTCTCTATTATAACAAAATATGGAAAAAGAGTAGGTGTATTCAAACTTTTGACATGAAGGTGGATATATCTGTATGTTTAATTGTCATGTTTTTATTAATTATGAAACCGTGTTGCATTTCTTGACAAAGAGCATCAGATGTGCGCAGTGTAATCGAGAGGAACAGGCGAGAGGGGCTCTTCCTGTCTACCAATGTGTCCAGCAGGTAATCACTCATACACCTCCCAAACATCTCCATTAATAAAAGACAGAGCACTAATATTGCTTTTACATTACAGCCATATGAAGTCCATCTCTTATGTCAATACAAATTCAAGTGTTATAATTCACTGAAGCTTTGCATTGTCAAGCATGCCATGAAGTATAGAAAAGTGTGTTTGGGTAAAGTGGCATTTACAGCACTTGTGTTCGGGACATAATAGTGTCAATAAGTAGGCAAAAATGAGGTTGCAAGGCTCCGTGTCACTCCCTGAACCCAGTTGGCCCGGTAACGAGGTATCCGCAGCCAGTGGGGCGAGCGCTACGCTCTCTAACGCGCCGAGATGTATCCAGGCAGAGTGATGATGAGCCACTCTCCGTGATTGAATGCCCTCATCTAGAAAACTCAAACACACACTCTCTCTCTATAACACCCCTCTCTCACATTTGCCAAAACACAGCTCATCCACTGTGCACACCATCACGCAAATGCATTATCACCTAAAAAGTAATTTTGGCACTCAGTGATCTAACCACTCTCTCCCCCTCTCGTCTCCTCTCCTCTCTCTTGCTCTGCACACTTCCCCCTCCCTGTGTATTTACACTGGGCTGATGAAGTGAAAGAGTAAACGTATAATTAGCCTGCATTACTTTGATTGTTTTCTTTAGAGATTAGGCTTCCTGTCAGAGCGCGCGGTTTGAGTGGGGTGAAGGTCGCGTGTGATTGGTTGAGGGAGGGGGGGTGGATTCGCTTTCTCAAGTCAGTGAATAAGCAGCGCAGACCCCCACTGAGAGAGGAGATTGTATTTCCACAAGACGTAATTTTTGTTTACTGACTGTTAATAATGGCTAATTAATAATCAGATTTGCTTGCCTGGAAACTGGCCCTAGCACTTAAAGAAAAGAGAGAAGACGATCGCCGCCAGATAACGGCGCAAATAAAGCAAGTGTCAGGTGTGTGAAATATCTCTGGATGCAGCATTGTGAGGGATTGTGGGGGTGAATGATAAATTGTGCAACAGGGTTGATGACGCAGCTATCATCCTGTCCTCTTTCAGGGTGGTGAGATGGGACAATGAGGCCGATATGTCCGCTCTGGAGGATCGCTTTGACGTGGTGATGTGCGCTGACTGGTAGGTTGATCCTTTTGCTGAACTGTCAATTCTTTAGAGATCCACCGTCACCCAAAACATGACACTCGTACAATCCTAACACAATTGTTGCACGACACCTCCAAAACAGATCTTTCAGGCCAAACCGCTTGTTCTTTCTAACATTATACGATTCTGAGCAGGCGAAGAGATTCTGTACATCTGTCCAAAGCAGCCGTTCTTACAACTATTACAAAATAAATATCATATCTCACACTTTACTAGTATCTCCAGCCACAATATGTCTACACCCTCAATAAAAGTGTGCACCTTGTGTCCCGGTGATGTGGCATTAATATTCCTGCGCCCCTAACGCTTATCAGATGGCAGCCATCAGCTCGCGGATGGCACTGCATTATTTCCCCTCCGCTAGCTCCGCCAGGCATTTCCATTTTTCAGAAATTGCCTCTTTTTCATGCTTGGCATCCCAGCAAATGGATGTCTTAGGCAAATTGCAAATAATTATGCCTGTGCAAGGAGAGAAAGAGAGCGAGAGAGAGATTGTGGAGCAATACAAACATTTCAATTAGCCAGATCCTGAACATGTTGTTTTTTTCTCTCTTTTGTATGTCTGTGAAAATATGTTGTTGCGTGTGCATCATACTAGTCTTTTACAATCATTCGGATGTAAATTTTACTACTGGTCCATTCAGACTTCATTGTGTAATGCAAGAAAATTTAATGTTTCTAGAATGCTATGTTGGATAGTTTGGGAAATCCAGCTTAGGGAGTCATGTGATCAAAGATGAACCGTTCTTTTTATTTATATGGTCATTTAGTTGTTAAAGGTATAGTTCACACAAAATTAAAAATTCTGTCATAATTTACTCATTCAAGTCGCTCCAAACCTGTATGATTTTATTTCTTCTATATAATATATCTGTTTGTCCATACAAAATCAGTGTGGTCCGATTTTGTTTGTGAGCACACTGACTTTCATTATACAGTTAAAAAAAGCTGAAACAATCTTCAAAATATGTTATTTCTTTTATTCAGAAGAAAAAGCCATACAGGTTGTTTGGAATGACATGAGGGACAATAAATTCATTTTGGGGTGAACTGCCCCTTTAATATATTTTACATGTTAACCTTTGTTCCAGTAATGTAATGTTTGCCAATATTTTATGAATTTATATTAAATCTACACATTAAATACACCGAAAATGGCCAATGAATACAGGAGATTGTTAGTGAGACTTATTCATGTCTGATTCTTTTGTAATGGTCCCTGCTTTCATTACATGCATTATAATGACCCTAATTAGTACTTTAATTATATACATTTCCAAATCATACACATTTTTCCTCATCAACATTTTTCTTAACACTATTATAGTTTATTTCATTGTTATTACATTATTACATTGTTATAAGCCCAGCTTTAAACCGGATGTTCTTTGGCATTGTCTCTATCTAGCACAAAGTGGTGAGGCTGATGGAGGCGGGATATAATGATACCTGTGTGTTCTCTGGCGATGATCACTAAAGCCTGGTACAGCCTACTATTATTCTAATGTCAGACAAATGGCAGCTAATACGCAGGTAAAATGTGCAGCAGAGGGCCAGCATGAGATTGATTTGTGTGTAGTAAGGAGATACTATGTGTCTGTCTGTGTGTGTGTGTGTGTGAGAGAGAGAGAGAGAGAGAGTGGAAGAAAGTATGTGAGGATGAATCATGCCGCGTTTGCTGTCCCCCCGTTGCTTGCACTGGCAACTCATCTGTAATTGTCTTCAGGAGAGTGATCGCTTGGCGATTAACGAACATAGCCATGCTGACGATCACCTGCGAAAAGGTCAACAGCCACACTTCTGCTCCAATTAATTATAGTCTTTCAGACAATCGCCAAGAAAGGCAGGACATAATGCGGCGGCGCTCACGCTAGGAGAAGAGAGAGAGATAGAGACGTAGTCTCAGCTATGATAGCAAAAGGTTCTTCCAAAAGACAGCCCTCTGTTTCACCTTGTCTTTGTCCTCACGAGACAATGCTATTCTTGTCTGAAAATGATGTTTTGTAGCTACGCTAAGAGTAGACAAAAGCATGAAATTAGCACTCAAGGCCCACAGCTCTTTACTTGACTTGTGCAGTTTTGTTTAAAGTGATATTTCCTCACCGCAGAGCAGGTGAAAGACTGATATGCTGTTTTAATCAGAAGTTTTCAGAAGTGTCTCTTTCTAGTCTTTTAGTTTATAGTTCTGTCTTGTTCCTGTTTGCTGTTCGTCCCTTCATTATTCCCTGATTGTCTGCATCTGTGTCCTTGGCTGTGTCCGAAAATCGCATACTGTCTGAGTAGGTGCTACATTTATTGAGGAACTTAGCAACTGTTAAAATCATATTATGTATAGTAGGTGTCTAGTATGAATGAAAACCTAAACACTATTCACCATGTTGTCATTGTCATGTGACCTTTACTGCCATTGACTTATTTAATGGGATAGTCACGTGTCTATCAGGTGTGCACTTTAGAACCCCACGTGAAGCAGTAGGTCACCTTTTCAGCTACTGTTTCATAAATACTATGAATTCAGCCATACTACCCATTTCACATACTGTTTTCTGCCTACTATATAGTAGAGACGTGTGCATATTCGGACACAGTGTTCATTTTCAAGTCTTATCCCTCTATGGTGATAATCTAAGGTGAGCTCTGTTGTGTTTTCTTGTTTCCCTGTTTCAGAGTTTCTTGTACTTTTGTTATTATTTTGCATTTGGATCCTGCTTGCCCTCGTTTCTGAGTTCTCAGCATGACAGCACAAGAAATGTGTAAATGAAACCTCAGCGTAACTGCAACAGCAGAGTTCAAAGAAAAGTAAAGTGTTTTCTTGTTTACTACATTGAGTATTTCTTTTAAAAATGGCCGTAAATTAAAAAATGGTTGAGAAGAGTGTGCCATTGAGGGTTACAGTAATGCCTGTAGAATAATCATGCACTGAAATAATATTGCCTGTCTAGAAAGAAATGCAGTTGCTTTTTTACGCTATGCTGTAAGCAAATGCACGATTAGAAAGTAAGAAGTTTAGAAAGTCTTTAATCCAACACACAGGGTAACATTGATGAGACCGGACAAAGGAAACTCAAACAGAACTGAACTAATATACACGTGATAGCCAGACACACCTGAACATAATCGAGTCCAAACTAACAGAAACCGTGACACTTAGGTAGTGCTGCAGTTTGGGGAAAAAATGTAAATGCCTTTTTTTCTTTTGATAATAATTACGATTAGTATTATTTTTTTCCCGCCCCAAGGAAAAAATATGGCTATAAAATACTACTACTACTACTACTACTACTAATAATAATAATAATAGCTATTATTAAATAAGAAATAACTTTTTTGTAATTTATGCATTCTTAAATGTGAGACCATCAAGCTTTTTTGTCATAAAACCGCAGAGAGATTTTAAAGCATCTCCTTTTGTCAGCAGCTGGTTTATAAGCGCTTCTCATTACAAGTTTGCGAAGATGGTTAGTGTATCTTGCTTTCCAAAATTCAACTTATAAGCAACCCAAAACCACAGCATATCCAGAAATGAGTTTAATGCTGCTCTGATATACTGAAAACTCTGGATCGTGAGCTGCTCACGTGTAAAAATTGCGAAACCCTATACTCTGAGATTGGCCTGACAACCAGCTTCACTTTTCACATGAATGCTAATGTATGTCCAAATAGATATATCTTGAGACTTTTATTCAGTGTTTTCATTTGCATTCATATTGATTGTACATGAACTACTGACATTTTAAGTTTCATATACATTATATAATGTGTGTTAATGACTTTATAATGGAGGTTTAAAGTGTAACCCATTTCTGTTCAGCTTCATTTCTATAGTGACTACATGTAAACATGCCCGCAGGGAGTCTATTTTAAAGTGCTATGGAATGGCACTCTGGAAAAACACGGTGTATCCCATCACTTAGATCTTTAGCTGGAATCGCATGAAACAGCAATGTTTTGTGACCCCTCACAGCAACTGAACCAAAAGTGAGAGTGCATGTCTCTTAGTGATCCCTGGTTTATGCTACTGCTTTGCATACACACACACACACACAGAACGTTGAAGCACTTCTCTACACAAACACACAGTGTAATGTACAGTCATGGCCAAAAGTTCTGGCTGTGACATAAATTTTGTGTTTTGCAAAGTTTGCTGCTTCAGTATTTGTAGATATTTTTCCACATGTTTCTATGGTATACTGAAAAACAATGATAAGCATATCATAAGTTTTAAAAGCTTTTATTGGCAAAAAAATATGAGTCAATATTTACAGTGTTGACCCTTGTTCTTCATAACCTCTGCAATTCGCTCTGGCATGCTGGATATTTGCTTCTGGGCCAAATCTTGACTGATGGTGATCCATTCTTGCCTGATTAGTTCTCGAAGTTGATCACAATTTGTGGGCTTCTGCTTGTCCACTCGCCTTTTGAGGACTGACCACAGGTTCTCTATGGGATTGAGATCCGGGGAGTTGCCTGGCCACAGATCCAAAATTTCAATGTAATGATCTTCGAGCCACTTCTTTATCATTCTTGCTTTGTGACATGGTGCTCCATCATGCTGGAAAATGCATGGATCATCACCAAACTCCTCATGGATCGTTGGAAGAAGTCGCTCTTGCAGGACGTTTTGATACCATTCTTTATTCATGGCAGTGTTTTTGGGCAGAATTATGAGAGCCCACTCCCTTGGTTGAAAAGCAACCCCACACATGGATGGTCTCACGATGCCTCACTGTTGGCACATCTTGGACTTATGGTAGCGTTCACCTTTTCTTCTCCAA
>NW_015667306.1:1812526-1815953 GCF_001515625.1 Sinocyclocheilus rhinocerous
AGCTGACTCCTCAGGAGGAGACGTCCTGGCGCTTGCTGGACACTATGGGACGTCCTGAAGACTTCTTCACTGCAGTCGAACCTCTCTCCTTGAAGTTCTTGATGATCCGGTAAATGGTTCTTTCAGGTGCAATATTCTTTGTAGCAATTTCCTTGCATGTGAGGCCATTTTGATGCAAAGCGATGATGGCTGCACGTCTTTCTTTGGAGGTAACCATTGCTAACAAGAACACAATGATTGGATGCACTTCTTCCCTCCTTTTATAGCAATCAGTCTGCTCTTAAAATCTAATTAGTATGATAGTGATTTTAGCTGATAGTACTCATTCACACTTTCACATGTTTTTGTGTGTGTGAAAAATTCAGTTTTTGGCCAATGAAGCTTTTAGCAATTTTTTTTAAATGCATCTGATCACTCTACACAATAATCTAGAAACAATGTGAATGAAACACCACAACAGCTTAAGCTGCAAACTTTGCAAAAAACAAAATTTATGTCACTGCCAAAACTTTTGGCCATGACTGTAGGCTGCTGGTGTGAATTCTTGCAGTGGTCTCGTTGTAATCACTGCTGTAGTGATTGACTGACTGAGAGAGCTTGGCATCTCGGCTTCCTCTAAGCTTCCTGTGTCTGTGGACTCAAGATAAAAGCTTTTGTGCATGTTTATTTTCGTTTGTTTATTTTAGGTTTTAAAAATTACTATGTTATTTAGCTGATTTCTTTCTATCACCTTTTCTTGTTTACTTTGCCCCTTTGTTGACCTTGCTACTGCTAGTTTCGGCTCATTTTGTGCAATATATTTTCTAAGACATAGAGTTAGTGAAAGAAGGATCTATTTACATCTGTGTATTTTCAGAGCACCTCACCTTAACCACCTAAGTATGATATTTTTGTCACCTGCATAGCTGAAAAAGCATACACAATAAAGCATCACATAAAAAAAAAATTTAAGCAACACATAAAAGTGCTTTAAAGATAGCACAAAAATGGGACTGGTCAATAATTTTTCCAATAGCTCTGAAAAATTGTGTAATTTACCAGTTAGATGTTGTTTAGATAAATTGGCCACATCATTCACAGCATTTCAGTGTTGATTTCTGTACAGTTGTTTGTGATTTCAAGGTTTGAAGCTTTGTAAGATTTTAGTCAGCTGAATTAGTGAAATGATAATAATAAACAAAAAAACTAACAAACCAATGAGAATGGCTGTGAGAATACAATATGTGTGATTAGATAGATAGATAGATAGATAGATAGATAGATAAAATAAAAATCCTAGAATAAAGATAAATAAATGACAATACAATGTAATTAAAAAAATGAATGATTAAAAATATATATATCCATCAAGTGTCCAGGAAACATGAAGGAAATTTAATATGTATCTGTAAAAACATCTCCACATAAGAAGGGTTTTCACTCTAATCATCGATAATGTCAGTCATCTTAGCATAAGCTCCTATATCCTACTGATGGTATGATTTTTATGAGTCGTTTGTCTGCCTTCACTATAGGTTTCATTGAGGGGATGAAGTTAATGCAGTCTGGATTAGGTCAGATCAAGTATTAAAACCCACCCATATTTTAATCCTACTTCCATAACCTTCAGATTACCACAGCCAAAAATATGTCAAGACAAGCCCCATTTGCAGTGTGTTTGTCATCATGGCGAGCCGTGTAAAGTTTCGCTTAGAGTTATGTACTTCTGTAATATGCTACCACACTTCTATTTATAGCATTGTAAATGCACTGTTCGCACAGGTCAGGCAAGAGAGGGATTTAAATGTCAGTTAACTGCTGGTGAGGATGACGACAACAATACCAACAAGCAAATATTGCGGCCCAAGGCTTTGACATACTGCTGGTGCTGTTGCGGGTGGTCATTAGCTTTTTAATAAACAGAAAATACATTTAATGAAAGGAGAAAGAATGAAGGGCAAATATTACATCACTGACAGGTCAATATATGGAAGTAAAGGAGGAAGTACCATTGGTAAATTGGGAAGGGTTTTGTTTGACGTACCCTGTCAAGGCCAATGTGGCCAGTCGAACATTCCTGCACTCTCACCTCTAAACTCACCCTCTATTGTCCAGACTGACCTACTCCACCCAAAACACAGGGTCAAAAGTTCAACTGCTAATGAAACGCTTCTATCCATCAGACTCGTGACCACTAGACGTGGCCAGTGAGATCACAAAAATAAGGATTAATCAACATAACTCTGACCTTTGTCCCTTAGAAAAGAAGAGCAGTGTTTTAAGCGGGGTCAGAGGTGATTGGACTATTTTGCTCGTAAAAAAAGTTCACAAGTAAATTCTGACTGGAACATGGTTTGCTCTTGTAAAAATAGCTGTAGTACTATGAATAGGAAAAAAAGCACACTATGTACAGCAAATGCATTAAATTGGTCAAAAGAGACAGTCAAGACAATTGTTTACAAAATAATTGTTTTAAAAATGCTGTTTAATTAACTTTCCATATCAAAGAACATTGTGTGTATATATATATATATGCAGGCCAAAGGTCTGGAATAATTAATAATATATATATATGTTTTTTTATGTTTTTGAAAGAAGTGTCTTACTCTCACTAAAAATACAGTATATATTACAATTTAAAATAACTGTCTTCTATTTGAATATATTTTGAAATGTAAGTTATTTCTGTAATGGTATTTATATGTATGTATTTATATTGGTAATTTGTATATACTGTATGTAATTGTGTGTGTCACTGAAGGGTTTTTCTTTTTCTGTTGCTTAGTATTAGTTTGTATCATATTAACGCCACCTGATACTTCCTTGATCGTTCATCTCTGGTAGTGTGTGTGTTTTACCTTTTGATTTGAATGCTGTCACACCACTGAAACTACATCTGCAAGCCGTGCTGGTGGATTTATTCGCAAACCGTGAAAATAAATAGCCTGCTGCTTTATCTGGAACCATTATCGTTGCAATGCATTCTAATCTTTCTAGTTGTTCTGTCTTTCTCTTTTTCTCTTAGTCTGTTTCTTGACCAGTACAGAGGGAGTCTGGTTGATGCACTAAGAAGATTACTGCGACCTGATGTAAGTCACTGTGTGTGTGTGTGTGTGTGGACTCTCAGTAATTAGTTGGCATGCAGTGATTGAGCGAGTAATGGAATGGCAGGATTAATATCACGTAATACTTTAATACTTATTATGTGCAACTTAGATTGGGTCATTTCATCTATTTTATGTACTGCACTAATCATAAGACCCACAAGTCCTCTTTCATGCCCTCTTGATATAAGACCCTGAACTGCAAATGAAAAACACTTCAAAGATAACATTGTATTTGTATTTATCTTTAGGGTTTCTCATGAATTGTCTTTGATATTTGATGTCTTTGTTAAGGGCTGTGGTGTTCTTTCTCTCTCTCTCTCTCTCTCTCTCTCTCTCTCTCT
>NW_015667306.1:1816113-1862309 GCF_001515625.1 Sinocyclocheilus rhinocerous
AAGCATGGTTATATATATATATATATATATATATATATGTCAAATTTTTTTTTAATATAATATATAATTTTACAATAAAGATGCAATATTTTTATGATTTTAATTTTTGGGGTTGAGAGTCTAGGTCTGTAAAAGGGTAACACAAAATCCATGCACACAAAGCATTTGTCAGCAAGGTGGCAGCAATAAATTGAAAGCATAGTAAACGTTTCCAGGAAAAGTTTTAATGTGACCTCCGTATAACAAAAATAAAAAAAGTTGAAACCGGTTAGAAATTAAAACTTTTTATTAAAATACGAATTCTCCTAGTCAGGTAATAATGCTGCATCAAAGCAATCACTCATTCAGTAAATGAAAATGTCTTGTTTTCATTGCTGAGTCGAGAAGGGTTAAAACAGATTTATTGTTGTGATTTTCCCCATAGCACTGCTGACCAAATGTTTGAGCCAATTTATTGAAACTAATTTTCCTCCTAATGACTCTTTGTTATTCTAAAATGCCAGCAGACCATGCGGCCAGCACACACAGCTGATTAACATATCTGCAGATATGCTGTTTGTGTATGTGTGTGCTTTCGGCATACATCCTGTGTGGAGCTTATGAAAAAATGAAAACATCTGTTGTATTGAGATGATCCTATTCTCATATTAGTAGTTGTTTGTATCATTTGTGTTGTTGCCCATTTAATTAAAGCAATAGCATGAACAAAATATGAAATAATATTTAAAACCGAAGGATTTCAAAGAAACTTTGAACCTTTGGGTAATCCTCTTAGCTTGCCTGGTTGGTCTGGGCTTGTTGATCTATAAAGAGAGGGGATGCGCTTCCAGCCATTGATTGGATTAGGTGAGCTTTAATCTTTTTGTTTATTATCTAATATAATACCTGGGAGAAATCAAATAGAATGTAATGATGCAAACCGCCACATACAACAAGTGGGCTTTGAGACGCAGTGAAGATGAGCTGGGCTGGATGGAGAAAAGAGCTCAACCCACACTAAAAGCTTACCAGAGTCTACCACAATTTTTCATTTTAGGGATTAAAATCCGCCTGCTAAAATTTTCTTTATTTTGTAATTTACTAGGCCATTTATCGCAGTTTGGTTTAAAATAAGTATTTTGTATTCAAAAGGTGTCCCAACTATCGTACTACCCTGTCTTTCATTGTTTTATCATGCAGACAGGAGCCACAATGTTTGGACTTTTTAGGGGAATCAGCTTTATTTACATTTGTATATGCACGTTCAAACAGGATAACAGTATTTTAATAATAATAACAACAACAATAATTTATTATTTTTTATTATTTAATAATAATTATATTATTATTATTATTATTATTATTATTATTATTATTATTATTATTATTATTATTATTATTATTATTATTATAGCAATATGTGAGAAGATTGATTTATATTTGAGGAAAAAGATTGATATTTCCTTTAGCAAATGAGAGCAGTGTTTTTTTAGCAAGGTCAGAGTAATGCTGAGTAAATTATATTAGTATGATTTCACTGGCCATGACTAGCAGTCTGTAAAAAATATATTTTTTGAAGTTTTAAACCAAAGATTATTGGAGTATATTTAACAAGAACTTTCAGTCTTTCTACTTAAACATTTAATTTTTAATTCAATGCTACTTGCTATTTCTAATTTTTTGTTAAATTTACTAGTAATTTTTCAGTGTTGACAGTCTTATACATGATCTTTTACTTTTACTTGTATTAGATGCTAACAGATGAACAGTTTGTGAAGTGAAGTGAAGTGAAACACTAATAAAGTATCTCTGTTTGTTTGTAATTTGTCTCTTTAGGGCACGGCTCTAGTATTTGCCCCTACCAGAGGAGACACACTGGCAGAATTCTGCAGACTGGCAGAAAGCGCAGGCCTGAGAGTGTGTCGCTATGACAACTACGACTCACACTTGTGGGACCTTCACCTGAAGGTGTGTACAGTATGTGTGTGTGGCTTTTATTGTGTGTGTAAATGTTTTAAAGAAAGTTGAGAATCAAAGTTTTAAGTTTGACTGCATTTGTCACCACCTTTGTCCGTGCACTAAATTTGTATTTTGAATGTTTCACTGAAGTACAGTATGCTATGTCAGCAGGAACAGGAACGGGGAGTCTGGTAAGCTTCAGCTCTAAATGGACTCTTAGAACTCAAAAGCTGTCTTTCTGAGAAACTCTAAATGAATGGGACAGGATGCAGTTCCTTTCCCCTGCCTGAAAGCACAAATACAGTACCCAGGTCAAAGTGACAGTGCAGTCCAGCTGGTTAACTGGCACCGATAGCGCAGCCACGGCTGCCATTTTTTGGTTACCAAAGAAGCTGTGAGGACCCATTATGCCCCACAGGCCTAACAGTGGTGGCCCTGCCTATGCCTGAGGAAAATGGGCCTGTCAGCGGGACTCTAGAGCTGAGTGATTGGAACTTTATTTCTGAAGTGATGGACATGGCTGGGCAGAAAAACGCTGAGGGGTCATTGTGGCTACAGAGGAAAGAGTGTTTGAATTTAGAGCCATCAGTTGAGAGCAGAAAGGGAGAGAGAGAAAGAAAAATGCAGAATTCTTCTGTCCCTTTAAAATTTCCCTTTAAAAACATGAACAGACCTAAAACAGCAACTAAAGTGGAAAGTTTTAAGCACTTACACAAAGTCCACAAAAATACGGCCCAATGTGCTGTTTTAATATGAATAATTTTTCTGTACTGATATTTTGCAGGTGTTTTACCCGCAGTTTGAATCTACTCATTGCATTGTGTTGTGTTTTAAGGTGAAAGGTAAATGTTTGTAAACAGATAATGTCCTGGTAGAAAATTACAAGTAGCCTACTTTTTGTTGTTGTTGTTTCCCTCTCCACGTACACCTTTGCTGCATAAGTCATTAGAGTAAATTCCTGTTCAGTTCCTGAAATTGAATTTTAATTTTAATTAAAGGGGCTAACAGGAGCAAACATATTTGAATTTAAGGAAATAATATTAATAAGGACTAAAATTCACAGAAATTCAATAAACATGTACCGTATTGGCCTGAATAAAAGACGACCCTGATTATAAGACAACCCCCCTTTTTCCAGATGTACCTTTTGGAAAAAGGCTTTTTAAAAACCAAATCTTGTTTTTTCTCAGTAAAACACATTTTGTCTTCAATTATTTTCATATTGCATATTTTTCCTATTTTAATTTTTGTTTTGAAAGTATGGTAAAAACTGGTAAAATGTACCAACAATCACATTTAAAAAATATACACTTTTTGATATACCATTAAAAAAAAAAAAAAAACAGGTAGCCCATCTGAATTAGGACATTTAGGCTATCCATCTAATAGTAGCCTACCAAAATCTTATTAACAGTAGAAGTTAAATCTTACTGTAGTCTTCAAATCTGGGTACTGTCTTACGTTTTAAAATCACAAAGGGAGTTTGGTCCCATCAGGCTAACGTGACAGTCACGACTCATGCAGCTTTGGCGCTACCTATTGTTGTGGGTATATTATTGACATGTCAAAGTCTAGACCCTGAATATAAGACGACTGCGTTTTTTCAGATGTATTTCCAAGAAAAAAACATCGTCTTATATTCGGGTCAATACGGTATATGCAATAAATGTAATTTTTAACTAGAACTGGAAGGTTTGTCAAGATTAACTTTGAATTATGGCTTGAAAAGTGTGGCCTGAAAGTTTTAAAGTCTTGAAGACTGTTTTATGAGCCTATTAGATTGAAAATTGAATTAAAACAAACGTCGCAGATTGTAGTGCCATATCAGGACCATTGCAGTGTCCAAAGAAATTTTGTGTGCTAAATGTCTAGTGTGACTGTGACATTTGAAATGTCACCAACTGTATAGAAATGTGTGTGCACTTAGGGCGTGTCCGAATCCACTTTTGCTAGTTTAAAGATGGGAAAATGGTCCAAAAGGGTTGTACCTGTTCTCTTAATGAGTAATGGGTGTGTTTTGGGCGTAACATGCAATAAACCAATCAGAGTCTCATCTCCCATTCCCTTTAAAAGCCAGTAACGCTTGCGCCATTGCTTCTCCAGAGTAGAAAGGAACATCTGCGGGGCACAATAATAATCTTTTACATTGTAATCCTTTCATTTTTAATATTTAGCATGTTTGTGTGCTGCTGCAAGTGTTTTACCCGCAGTTTGAATCTACTCAAAAGCTACTTACCTGCTGGTAAAATAGATCATACGTATGTACAATGGCAGAGTATGGGCTTGGCCAAATGCAGTGATTTTTTACATAGATAACACTTTTGCTAGCTTTAGTGACCTCTCAGAGAAATTTCAGTTGACACAGTCCAACCTGTTTTGTTATTTTCAAGTCCGAAATTTTATTCAGGCCCAGAGTTCAACCTTTCCTAACCTACCCCTACCTCACTATTGGATCAAATTTTACAAGCCCCTGTAACCTGTAAGATCAAATTTCTGCACTATATAATATGGTCTTTAAATAATACTTTCATTGACAAAACTAGAGGCGAGTGGAAAAAAGATATGGAATTTGAAATAACTGATGAAGTATGGGAAGATGCCCTGAATAGAGTAACAGACACACACAGACTCCCCTGTGTGTGTAATAAGCAGAGTCTATGCGCGATGTTCATCCACCCACAGGCACATATTACTAACACGCTCTTTAAATATAAATTTATAATTAAATAAATGTATAATTTATATAAAAAATATTGCGCCAGGTTTAGACCAGGTTTCAGATGGTCAATGGCACAGTCTATTTCAGTTGCCTCAAAATAGCAACGCGCCAACAATGCACCTGAACACACCTCGTTTTCAGACCAGCACGACTATGTGCGCACAAATGGGCGCAAATGCATTTGCTATTTAATCAACGTGGTGCAGGACATGAAATTGATAACTGCGTCGGGCTGAAACGAACAAAAAACACTTGTCGCGCCTGGCGCCGCATTGCGCCATATGTATGATTGGGCCCTTGTACTTTATATTTTATTTATCTATTTTATATTTAATAATTTACATGCATTCGCGACAGTATCACAACGCATGCATGTGCATTCCTCTGCTTGTAAACAAGGCACAGTGCATCCGGGTTCTACGTCAGACACCGGCTCCTGCGTCAGTAGCATCACACACATGCTTCATGGTACTGTCGTGAACACGTGGCGAAGACTGACACGAAAGAGAAGAAATTGTTAAATAAAGTCGTTATTTTTGTTTTCTTTGCACACAAAAAATTATTCTTTTAGCTTCATAAAATTAAGGTTGAACCACAGATGTCTTTTAACAATGTCCTTACTACCTTTCTGGGCCTTGAACGTGGTAGTTGCGTTGCTGTCTATGCAGGGTCAGAAAGCTCTTGGATATCATCAAAAATATCTTAATTTGTGTTCCGAAGATGAACAAAGGTCTTACCGGTTTGGAACGACATGAGGGTGAATAATGACAGAATTTTCATTTTTGGGTGAACTATTCCTTTAAATCCAGTTTCTGTATTTACAATTCAAATTTTAATTCAACATCCTGCAGAGTGTTGTTGATTCAATTCCAGTTCACACTCATGAATTGAAGGATATCCCATTCTTAAAATTCTGAGTTTTTCCCAACCCTGATAAACTACTCAAAAGAGTTCAAGCTAGAATTTTTTTTGTATTTTATCAACTCTTCCAAAGGCATGCTTCAACAAAAAGCTTCATACAAATATAAAATTGTACATTCCCCACCCCCACCACCTTCCGCCACAATAAATTAAAACATACATTCAAATAAATTAATAATACAAAAAAAAAAAATAAGAAGAAGAAGAAGAAGAAGAATCCTAATCGCACCTTCGGTGCTTGGCCCCTAATAATAATAGTGTTAATGCCATACAAAATAGGCTATAGGATACACTCTAACATTATGTACCAAAATGAACACAACAATGTCAAAGTTAAATAAATGAACAAATAAACATGAGTAGTCCAAAAAAAAACCCCACCTCTGATACATTTGTGGTCTATATATAATGTTATGAATATATAAACAAACATAACACAGGTAAATATGCTTCAACCAAATGGTTTTTCTAATTATTTTAGTTATATTAGTTAGAGGGGAGTGTCTTCATCTTTTCAAAATATGTAATTATGGGTTTCCAAATTCTATAGAAGTTTTGAACAGATCATTTTTTTTAGATATTTTATTTTCCCTAATTTTAAATATGATATCAGGTCACAAATCCACATTGAAGCTGTAGGCAGATTCTTTAACATCCATTCCAACAATATTCTTCTCCTTGCTAATAAAGAGGCAATGTAATATGTACATGGTACATCACTTATTTGTATGTATCAAATAGGCACCTGGAGGTTGCTCCACCAGAGTTGCATTGTACATGTACAATGACAATAAAGTTCTTACTAAAAGCAATAACATTTTTTCACATTGTTAGTCAAAGGTACTTCATTTTCTGGTACTCCAAAAATAGCAATTTCAACACAGGGCATTATATTCAAGATAAAAGCATCGTTTCGCATTTTGAATATAAACGTCCAGTAGTTTCTCAGCACTTGGAAGGACCAAAACATATGAATAAAGTCAACCTCATCATTTTTTCATCGGTCACACCTATCATCAACATTAGGATAGATTTTAGAAAGTCTTGATTTTGTGTAATAACACGGTGAAGAATCTTACATTGAATGAGACTGAGGCGTGCACAAGTAGTTGATCCATTTACTCTATTCAGGGCATCTTCCCATACTTCATCAGTTATTTCAAATTCCATATCTTTTTTCCACTCGCCTCTAGTTTTGTCAATGAAAGTATTATTTAAACACCATATTATATAATGTAGAAGTATCATTTTCTCTGAGAGGTCACTAAAGCTAGCAAAAGTGTTATCTATGTAAAAAATCACTGCATTTGGCCAAGCCCATACTCTGCCATTGTACATACGTATGATCTATTTTACCAGCAGGAAACAGAGGGTTGTTACAGGGAGGACTTAACATAAGTTTATACATTTACCTAAACTGAGACCATATCATATTGAGAAGGAGAGAAGGGTAGCTTCATTGTTATTAAGCCAGAAAGTGATGTAGAAATACAAGCATTTGCTTCTGCCTTACACCAAACAATCAGTCTCCGGAAACGTATACCAACAAATGATTTTTTGAAGATTTGCAGCCCAGTAATATCCAATAAAATTAGGTAAAGCTAAGCCTCCTTGAGATCACTGTCTTTCTAGGAGGTCCTTATGGATTCTTGGATTCTTCCCCTTCCATAAAAATTATAACATGGGCTTGTTTAATGAACGAAAAAAAAGTTTTTGGGAGGGATTGAAATAAGTATTAAGATATAGATAAGGCATTCATTTTTATACAATTTACTCTACCTGAAGATAATGTGTCCCATCTCTGAAAATCAGATTTGAGTTTGTTTATAAGGGGTAAAAAATTATTTGCATATAAACCTGAAAAGGTTTGAGTATGTACTCCCAAATATTTAAAGCCGGACTGAGAAATGCAAAATGGAAGGGATGCCGCATTGATTTCTATAACAGATACTTTAGGGGTAGAATAGAGTAACTGAATCCAATTTATATATTTTGGACAAAAGCCAAATAGTTTCAATATTAAAAAGCATCGACTCTGTCAAATGCTTTCTCTGCATTCAGGGATACCACCACCTCTGGGGCATCCCTGGATGCAGGAGAATACAAAACACCAAGAAGTCTCCGTAAATTGGTATATGAGTAACGATTGTGAGATTGTGGTAATTTAGCATTTTCTAAAGAGTTTTCAAACATTTTCAATAGAAGAGGAGCTATTTTAGAAACAAAAGCTTTATAAAACTCCATGGGATAGCCATCAGGGCCAGGGGTTTTGCCATTTTGCATTGCATTAATGGAGTCTAGAACCTTTTGCAGACCAATTGACTGTCCTAAGCTTTCTTTTTGGTCTGGATTAATTGTTGGAATGTTTAAAAGCATTCAAAAACATAGACATACCAGATGTATCTTTTGGAAATTCAGAAGTATATCCAATTGGAATACTATTATTTAAAAGTCATTAATTTCTTTAGGATCCACTTAGTTGTTGTGACATGTTTCAAATCTGTGGAATTAGGAAGCTGGTTGACATTTTATCTGATGTGCTAATAATCGGCTTGCCTTTTCCCCATGTTCATAAAAATCCCCTTTAGAACATAGCAGATTCTGATGAGTTTTTTCTATTGATAATTGATCGTATTGCGCTTTAAGTTCCACTCTCTTTTTAACTAATTCTTCTGAAGGGGCTAGAGAGATATGTTGATCTATTTTTGCAATCAAATCAATAAGTTGTTGTAATTTTGCTTATTTATTTTTACTATATGTAGAATAAGATATAATTTCACCTCTAATGACTACTTTAAATGTATCCCATAAAATCGATGGTGATACCAGTTCAGATGTGTTTTTAACCAAGAAATCTATTATCTGTCTATCTAATCTAATATCTATTGCCGTTGATATATACATATGGCATTTTTTATCTGTCAAAAGGGTTGGATTGAGTAATGTCTTGTCAATAAAAAAAATAATCTATCCTTGAGAATGAAGAATGAACATGAGAAAAATTGAAAAATTCTCTCTTTTGTGGGAATGAGAATCTCCATGGATCCAAAATCAGAGAGAGCTTGGGACATTTTAGACTGGAGCACGGGTTTCGGGCTTGGACGGTCTAAACTCTGATTAATGACGCAGTTTAAATCCCCGCCAAAAATTAACAATGTGTATTCAAGTCCGGGAAGTGTGAGATGATTTTATGAATTAAATTTACGTTGTCCCAGTTAGGGGCACAAAAACATACCAGGGCAACAGGGGTTTAGAACAAATAACCAGTCACGATAACAAACCGTCCCTGGGGGTCAGAGACACATTTAGATGCATTCAATTGGATTTTCTTATTAATTATAATTGATGTTCCCCTTGTTTTACTGTTAAAAAACTGCACGACTTTTGTACAGCTATTTAAAATCTGCTCTTATTTTAAAAGCTTTGTCATGTTAGGTGAGCAAGCTGTGATTTTATTTGTAGCCCACCTGAAATCCTCTCTGCCTGTGAACCATGTTGCAGGTTTGCAGAGAGGCCACATGGCTGAAACTACGGGCAGCGAATATATTCAGTGTTGGAAGTGAGCAAAATGTGTGAAATCGTTCACAGCACCTTTAAGTATTGTCCAGATGAGTCAAAACGGCACCACGCTTGCCCATTTGCACACACACACAACTAGCTAATGCATTCACCTCTTCCTAGTGTTGCCCTGATGCACCTGAAGTCTAACGGGATCTTTTTGAGCCCGACCACCTACTGTGTTTTCCGTGCGGATAATGACATGAGCAGCGAGGGGCCGAGATAGCTGAGTCAAGAGTCCCGCTGTTCGCGGCCGTGTGTGTGCGTCTTTACTCTCGTTTGTCGTCGGTTCATGCAGCTGTGTGTGTGATACGAGGGGCGAGCTGAAGTGCCCTCATCATATCTCAAAGTGATTAATTCCTCTTTCTTATCTTCTGATGAACACCCTGCCCCTGTGAGTGTGCACTGGGTGCGAATGTAAGGAACGAAGAGCACAAAGAAATGCACGGCAGACAATAGATCACATGCCCCACCTCCTTCAGAATTCCAAATCACAGTCTTCTATTACAGCAGCGTCTACGGGCCCCTCCCGGACTTACACGTACGGGTGTCTGTCGCTCCTCACCTCCAGCCAGTCTCTGATGTCTTGGAGATTGAAGTGTTTCCTTTAAGACCCTAAATCTCCTCCCTCCCTCCCGCATGTGCAGGCTGGCCGTGGATGGGGCTCTCAGCGGTGTGGGGACGTGGCGAGGGGGCTGTGTGTTATCCTCTTATCTTGTTAAACTTTTCACCTTTGTAAGCTCGCTGCCTTTTTCCCCTTCCTCTCTCTCTTTCTAAGCTTCTTTGCTATATCATTCGCTAACACTTTTATTGCGCTCCCTCTCGTACTCTCTCTTTCCTACTGGCCTCTCTCCATCACTCATTCCCACTGTTCCTCAAACTTAACTTCCATGTGCACACTCTCTAGCTGTGTTCCAATTAACAAGCTCCCTACACAGTGTTCACGTGACGCACAACATGTCATCTAACTTGACAAAATTAGTTCATTGGGAGTCGGCACTTCAGTCGTGTGTGTGTGTGTGTGTATACATGTATGTGTGTGTGTGTGAATCAAAAACGATATAGTTGATCAGACCTGAAATCCCCAAAATGAGAATAAATCACTGTTTAATATTTAAATATAGATAAAAGTAAAATTATTGTTATTGTAGTTCATCATTACTAAAGGTAATAATAAATAAGGAAATAAATGTGATTTGGTAAGTTTACAGTATTTATCTTCTATAAACTATTTTGTGATATTTGATCATAAACAATTGTGTAGAAACCTGAGGTGAATTAAGCTCAATATAGCTCCTTTTCACACTTAATGTAGTACTAAAATGACGTGCAATGTCTGGTAAATTGTACATTTCTCTTAATGACAGGTAAATTTTTATATTGTTGTGTATATATAAGTAATATATCAGTGTGCCCTTGTTCCTTGCGCTTAAGTAATATATCAGTGTGCACTTGTTCCTTGTGCTTGTGTTCTTCAGACTGAACACACATGCTTCCTGCGGTTTAATGTGTACATTGCAGGGTACAGGCACTACAGTCTCACTTGTCTGGGTTGGTGTGAATGTTGGTGTGAACGGCTGGCTGCCCCGATTACAGAGAGGTCACAGGTTCAAACATTGGCTGCTGTCGAGGGGTGGAGAGAGAGATAACACACATAAAGGGCAAAAGAGCGTCCTTTTATCTGTTTTTATTTTATCTCAGGCCACAAAGATGATGAGGTGAATGTTAGAGTAAGATAGAATGAGCATGTGTATCCATTTGGGAATCACTTAATGGTGTTCATACAGATTTAATGTTTGTTGGTAATGGTTTATTCTCTCTGTTTGTAGCCAATGGAGGATGCTTAGATACATCAGTGATACGGTTCAAAACTTTCCCTTCAAAGTTCTGCCTGGAAAGGCCTTTCAGGTTCACATGTCAATGATATAACTTTAGCATGATTGGGTGAGTTGCTGTGCTCTGTATGTGATGGTCCTGTTGGAATGGTGTTTGCATAAAATATCCCACAATTAAAATCCAGTAAGAAAGTGGTGTGTGTGTGTGTGTGTGTGTGTGTAACCCGTACATTTTAGTCACTCTGAAAGTCTACACGCACGTCAGCTGTGTTTGCTTTTTGGAGGGGTCTTATTTTATATAAATGAACTGCACGTTTCTCTTTCTAAGTGCTGGCGGAGTGTGTGGTTTCTTGGAGGATCTGATTGGTTGGGACAGGGCTGAGCTCCAGGGCAGAAGAGACTGGCAGTGTACTGCCACAACTCTAGAGCTCAGACGGTGGCAGAAAAGCAGACCCACAGGGCATATTGTACCACAAGGCTGCTTGACATTCCCTCTGCAGACACCTCTACTCTAAGCGGGCCATTATTAAGCAGTTAGTGGGATTCTTGCCACTTGTCCTTGTTTGTTAGAGGGAGTTCTTGCACTGCACATCCAAATAGTGAAGGGCATATCACAGGAACTTTTTTTTTTTTTAAGTAAAATGCAGCAGAAATAGAATGTTCTTGCTCTAATTTGTCAGAACAGTTATGAAAGCAGTAGAGTAAGTGTCATTTGAACATTGGGGCTGATGTGTCAAACCCTATCAACCCAAATCTTAATCTTTATTTTCAAAAAAGTATTTACATATATTTCTCAAGATAGAAGCATATTTTTAAATACCGTTTTTAATTCTTCAAATTATGTTTACATGTTTTGGATAATGAATTTATCATATATTATTAATTCATAAATATAAAGTTTTTGGGTAGTAGTGTTGTTATTGTAACTAAAACTAAAATGAATAAAAATTGTTTTTGGTAATTGAAATAAAGCTGAAATAAAATAAATATAAATATTAAATGAAAACAATTCATTTCAACTCATTTCGTATGTGTAACTTATTTCAGTTAGTAAGGTGACATTTTAATATTTTAAGTAAAAAAAGCTGAAAATAAAAGTAAACTAAAATAAAAGTAAATTAAGGCTAAATAGAAATACAAAAATTCATAAAATTGACAAAACATAAAAATTACTAAAACTTAAAATGAAAACTGGAAATAGAAAAATATAATTCTAAACATTAATAAATACTGTAATAGTATATAAATAATGCTTAAATAGAACTATTATGTAGTCACACCACATGACATTTACTTGAACTAATCTTGCTGTGTCATAAAAAAGTCAAATTATCTGATTATTTGTAGAGACTTATTAACTTATTGTCCTTATGGTCTCCTCGTTATGATATCACTTCCTATTTTTTCTGCATGTTGGTCACACCACATGACTTTGATTTAGAACAATATTAGAAAAGCAGTGCAATTTTGTTAAAATATTTTTATTTCTAATAAATAATAATAAAATATGGCAAACTACTTAATAAGGTTTTCTATTGATAAATGTAATTCTTTTAATGAGGATTTTTTAAATTATGTTATCAGAGCTGTACTGATATCATATTTAAAAAAATACTCTGACATACCTCATAAAAATATTTAAATAATAAATTAAAAACATGTTTGTCATAGAAGAGTCATTATATGTTTGAATGGCTTTTTTAATGTTTTTTAAATTAATTTATAAATTAGTGTCATTGCGTTGGCCTTGCTATTTATATAGTACTATTAAGTCAGATGTGTACATACTCTGAAACGATGCATATATGTGAGTGTGACTCAGTTATTGATTCGGTAGTCTTTTTTTTTTTCCTGCTTCTGAACAACTGAATCTTGTTTTTCAGATGCAGAGAGAGGGAAAGGAGGTGTACGATGAGAACATCCACTATCCTCTTCTCCTCACTCTCACTCACGGATCCAGTCCAGCCCTGATCTGAGCTGGGCAAAGCCATCTCATGCCAGGCTGCCTTTCTGTACCGCCACCACACTCCTCAACTCGGATAACTTTTTTAACTACCGTGTGTGTGTGTGCAGTGAAAACAGACTATGTAGGTGAGTTGCCATGTGTGCGTGTACTTGACCTGTTTACTGTGCAACAACAGTGTGAAATGCATTAAATGGGAATGGAGAACACATCCCTCCCTCTCATCCTACAAACACTGCGGATGTGATGCTCAGATATGAACTTATTCAATGCCTGTGAGTATACTGTACGTGATATCAGAGATGATGATTCAGGGCAGAACGTTACGAATTTATGAATTCAACTCTGGAGGCTGATACAGCTAATCAGGTTCACAGGACTATCTTCGCCTCTTTACAAAGACGTAAATGAGGCCGTAGGGTCGTCTTGATCATGAGATCTTGTTATCATAATGACACCAGCTCTCAGTTAGCTACTGATTCTGTATCTATATTCAAAGGCTCATTCTGACACCAAAGGTTATGAGGGGATGGGATGGATGCTGCTGCGCTGAATGTTATTTGCTTCACTGTGAAATGCTCTCATCTGGCATTTTTTATCGAAGAACTGACAAGATATGACAGATTAGGCCAGACTAAGACTGAACTGATATCTTGACAGCGTCACACTACCACTGGTAAGACCTGCAGCACTGTTCTCCACTGAGTCCTGTATGTTTAGAGTGCACTCACTGTGCATGCTGGACCAATGGCCTCATAAAGAGATGAAAATGGTGTCATCATTTATCATGTCTTTTGAAACCCATTTGATTTTCTTTTAACCTTAGAATGTAAAAAAGATTATTTGTAGCAGAATGTCTAAATTGTTTTTTCTATACAATAAAAGTGAATGGTGATCATAACTACCAAGCAACATTTTCAGAGTATAACAACTTAAGTTTCATTCTTTTTTTGCACACAAAGGCTTCAGAGGACAGAGGAAAGCTGGGTGGACAGCAGGGGCATGTCTAGAGCATTTTAAATGGGGGGGCCAGTCGGGGGCACTGGCTCAAAAGAGGGTGGGTGCCCCTAGTGGACAGGGTGCTTTTTTTTTTTGCCCTTTTTTGGAACGGACAGCCTCTGGTCATCATCCACTTTCATTGAATGGAAAAGGGCAGCATTGACACTCTGCTAAACTTCTCTTTTTGGATTCCATGGAAGAAAGAAAATAATATGTGTTTGGAAACGACATGAGGGTGAGTAAATGATGACGATTTTCACATTTAAATTTAATTAATGGATACAATTCATATGAGTTCTGTATAGAGGCCCCTTTCCGCCATGAAAAAAAAATACAAATGGCAACTTATCTCACAATTCAGACTTTTTTTTACATCTTGCAATTATGAGTTTTCATCTCGCAATTCTGACTTTTTTCCTCTGAACACTGAATTTACATCCTGCAGTTGTTGTTTTTTTCCACTGCAGAATAAAAAATAAAAAAGGTAACTATGACTTATCTCATAATTCTGACTCAATTCTGACAGGTTTATATCTCACAATTCAGACTTTTCTTCTCAGAATTGCGAGATACAAACTTAGAATTACAAGATATAAACTTTAACTCTACATAAAGTCTGGATTATATTAAAAAAATGTCACAATTATCTTTTTTTTTTCAAGCTTCAATAGTTCTGTTTTTGTAAATCAAGGGGTATACAGTTGTTTTTTGGTTTACATTCAGAAGAATATTATTTTATGCCCAAATATTAAATATTAAACCCTCAAGCTTTTTTATGCATTTTAACAAATAAATCTTAGTTTTTTTTTCTAAACTATAGCCCTTTTTCCCCACACTGTTGTTTTCTCCTTGTGGTGAGCTGCTGACACCTCATTCAGAGCTCTTTGGTTTGTTGTGAATTGTTCAGGGCTGTGTGCTTCTGCACTGTGATTACGTTTGTACAAAACACAGATGAGTCCAAAGTGATTGTTTCTCACTGACACTGCAGGTGCTTGTAACGACTGTGATTAAATCATTGTTTTGAATCCTTCTGTGTCCTGCAAATTTTTTGTGTCACATAATGTGTAATTGATTTGTGGTGTGATGGCTCATTGTTATAATGATTAATGTCAAAATTGTTTCGTTTATTTAATGCATCAATTGTAGAAATTAATCTCCCCAAATGTTGGGACCAAAAATCTGATTTTATTTTTTCCATTTAAACCTGGAAATAAAGTTTTTCCGGCATTTTTAACCAACATATTTAAGTTATGAAGTAAAATCAAACAGAAATATTTAAGATTCTGCTCTAATATCAGCAATTAAATAAGCAGAACAATGCTATTTATATGTTTGTTTGTTTTTTTGTTAGAACCAAATACTGAGATATTATCAAGTTAATTTTTCAATTCAATTTTCACTCAAATTGTTATGCTTAATATATTTATGAAAACATTTGTATTAAATCAGAAAAAAAAACTTTTTTTTTTCTAGTGTTCTCACTTCTGGATCTGACTATATGTCCTACAGTGTCACTTGACTAGTGAATGGCATGTGCCTCAATTCACTGTCACTCTAGGCCTCTTCATTTCCCATGCTCTGATAGCCAACTTGAAGCTCAGCTGTAGAGTCGCTATGCAGATAATCCTGTCAGTCAGTCTGTGGAAAAGAGAGAGAGAGAGAGGAGAAGGAGGGGTTAAAAAGGAACCTAGCTCTGTCTTTTGATATTTGAAAGAGGTCCGGTTGTCCCCTCCCTCTGTCCCAGTAGAGGGAGAGAGCTCCCTGTTCACTACAAGGGCTCCATTAACTTGACCACTTGCCCTTTGCACACAAAGCCTGGGCCGGCCCACTGTCCCACCCACCCAATTATGTGCGATTAAGCTCAGTGTGCTGTGTCAAGATGCAGAGGGACAGAGAGAGAGAGTCGAGATACTCCGTAAACGGAGGGAGAGAGTGGAAAAGAAGGACGAGGGTAGTGATTAAAAGGCACTGCATGCCTGTTACCTGTAGTTTGGCTTATTGTCTATCAGTACAGACAGTCTAAAATACATTGTTTGCTGTTTTGAACTGGATAAAGTTGTTTGCTGTTTTGTAGTGCAGAAATGTGATGCTTTAGGAACCAAACTGGATATTTTAAAATAGGATATGTTTGTATACAGGTATGTGATGTATTCAAATTAAGGTTCAATTGGTTAACACTAGTATCATGAACTAACATTTAACATTTCAAGTTGTGTAAATTAAAACAAATGTATTATGAACAAACATAAATTACAATAATGTTTATAACAGTAATCATATGTTTATAAATTAGCATTAATCTAGATTAATAATTATATTAATACATAGAACACATACTGCATTATTTTTAGTGATACCTAATGCTTTAACAAATTGTATAATGCTTTAACAAATTGTATTTTGTACGATGTTAACAAAATTAATCAATATAATGATATATTTGGCAGGCCGCAACTTCATATGTTTACTGCAAGTGTTTAATATTTATTCTTTAAAAATTAGTAGATCTCCTTATTTGTACAATTTTATTACGTTTATTAATGTAAAGGTATATAATTGCGACATATTCCGTATTGCCAATATATTATTAATTAATTATTATTATTAATTTTTATTTTTTTATTGTAACAGTTGTTTTTGCGGTGCTGGTGTGAGTGTATGGGCACAGCAGAAAATGTGTTTAAAGTATAAATTGTTTTTTGATCATTTTTAGTTCTGAAATAGGATGGAAATGGTACAAAATAAATTTGCTTTGGCGTCTCTCTCTAAAACATGTTTTGTATTTATGTACACAAACTCAAATAGATGCCATGCTGTTATTGAATGCACCATCCTGATGTGGTTATGTCCATCCCCCTGAGGCTGGTTGGCATCGACAGGGCAAAAGGAGGTGAACTGACAATGATAATATGTACTGAGCTGTTTCAGGTGAGCATGTTTTCTCATCATACCATGGATGGATTATGGCCCGGGCTTGACTGCCACAGGCCTTGTGCTGTGGGGCCCACTCTGGCCTGACACCCTGAAACATCACACTGCAAATGGAACACTGATTTAGGTGAAAAACAGCTCTTGCACCTGCTACCGGCCCTGTGGGGCCTGGATTACCTTTTCATTTCCACCCTCTCTGCAGAGAGAGAGAGCCGAAATGCTAAGTGAAGTCAAGATAAACGTGGACCCTTCAGCCTCTTTCTGAGCACCAGCATCTCTGCGGCGTGGTGCCACTTTAAACATTGTATCTCTGAGAATGTTCCAGGAACATTTCAAGCGGTGCCTGAAATTAGATTTAATGCTACGATTTTAGCATTGTTCACCTGAATAGTTTCTGTGATGAATTTACTGACATGCAGCCTCATATGAATAAAAGTAATCAGTCAGTTATACCTTTTCCGCATGCCCTCTGGAGAGGAAATTGTACCATTCAGAACAACCAACACATACCATGACTACATACCATGACTTTGTGGTCTGAAGCTGAGAATGACTCAATGCATATCCTACAGCTCGCTAATTTTAAAAAGCATATATGCAGTGTGTAACAGTACACGGATTGCTGTTTGAACATGATGCCATCATGCTAAAATACATTTAACTGGATCTTCATGCCGCACAATGAGAGCAACCTCTTGGCTTCGTTTATTGAGAAAGTAGTCATTTGTAAGAGCAGTCTCAGAATCAGCCAGCTCTCCATCAAACTGGCTTATCCTACCCTCCACCTGGATTTGACATTAAGCCTTTTGGAAAAGATCCAAAGGTAGAGGCTTTGTGAAAGTGAATGCGCTCAGTGGAGTTGATTGGTGGCACATAATGTTGAATTAGTATGCAGTCTACATGAAGAAGAGGGTGGGCAGTTTTGACAGGGCTTCTTGTATGGCAACGGTTCTGTTGGCCATGTGTGTGTGTCCTAACTGGGCAGTTTGTTTCATTCTGTACAACCTGAACTGGATCTGGTGCCATGAAGTTCTTTGGGCTTCTCTTGGTCGTTTAGAGAGCCTCTAAAGCTCTCTCTTCTCTTTTAACCGCAGCGATTGGTCAACAAGCTTCTTCCTCTCACAAGTGGCCTGCTAAGCACTAAGAGGGTCAGTTTCTTTACTGGAGGTCAATGAAGCAGCAATGTGCACCACTTACCCCCAGACAGACACACATACAGTGTATACAAGGAAAATCAACATATTGTACAGACTGAAACCTCTTTTGATCTTGGTCGTCAAGGCGACTGTGTGAACGCCTCTAAAGCTCTCTCTTCTCTTTTAACCGCAGCGATTGGTCAACAAGCTTCTTCCTCTCACAAGTGGCCTGCTAAGCACTAAGAGGGTCAGTTTCTTTACTGGAGGTCAATGAAGCAGCAATGTGCACCACTTACCCCCAGACAGACACACATACAGTGTATACAAGGAAAATCAACATATTGTACAGACTGAAACCTCTTTTGATGACATAAGCTGGGTCAGAATTCACAGTATTTTCTCAAAAGGAACTGAATGTAGCGCACAGCTCTTGTTCAGCCTGTCTATCATACTGGAACACACTTTTGCATGGATTTATTTCCAGGAAATTTAGTTTAGTATATTAAGAGTGGATTAAGCTGTTGCTTAATTCAACACTGTGAATATGCTTTACTTGCGTAGCTCTCATAGAGGAGATTTAGTTTGTTATATGAGCTTTTGCTTGTGGTTTTAACTTGATTCATGCTTGACGGTTCTTGGTCCCATTATGAAGACTCAGTTCAGAGCTTAGAGTTTTTTTTTTCTTGCTTCTTTTTGGCATAGTACACTTGCCTTACATTTAAATCTAATTAAATATCAAATTCAATACAAAAAAATCTTCTTTTGTCCAAAAATCTTCTTTTGTATATCTTTTGTCCAAGATATATGTCATTTTATTATATTGCATCTGTTGTTGGATGTACAAGTCAGAAGGTTGTAATGTTATCCTGAATCCGAGCCTTTTGTCTTGCACATGAATTCCTGCTTTGGTATTTTTCTAAGACGATTACGCCACACTTCGAAGCTTGGATTACAGAAAATGTATCCAGACTTAACTCATAAAATACAGCCAGGTCTTATTGCAGTTTAACTCACACAGCTCATGCTAATTAGGTGTTTGATGCTGTTAATTGGGTTCCCACCGCTTTTCAAATTGATAACGTCAAACCACTCTCAACAAGAGTAGACCTGATTTTTTATTTATTTTTTTATTTTTTTTGCCTGCCACACTGTGCTATTTTATCTTAGAAAAATCTATTGCATAACTTTGCCTTCATAAAATTTGTGCCTGCAGATCTCCACAAATTTTCACAGAATTTGAACGTCCAAGTTCACATTCAAAGTTCTGTCCCTTTATTAAAAATGTTGTCTAATCTGATTATCTTTCAGCTGGAATTTAGGGTAGTACTCTCAGCTTTCAGCACATATTTAAATCTATTCCACATTCTGCAGATTTCCCCCTACAAAATCAGTTCTAAATAACATTATGAATAGCATATACAATTCATAAGCCCTCAATAAACAGCTGTATTTCAAAGAGGGAGAGAAAAAGTGAATCACAGACTGAAGAAAAATAAACGAGTCTAGGATTCTCTAACCAGCCTGTGACCAGATATGTGTGTGAATTTACATCACAATAACAGTGTCACATTTAACTGGCAGCAAGGATTCTATCATTCTCAAAATTACTCTGATTTACACACGCAGTGAAAACTTAGTAGTAATATTTGTTCCTTTAGTGGAATAAATAATCAATAAAAAGAAATTTGGTACATAAGAATAATAATTACTTAAATTTAAATAAAAAATTTGGAGACACATTTCTGAATTAATAAATGTAAATATTACATCTCAGCACAAATTAAATATGGGATCATAAAGTAACAGCTACACCCTGAAAAAAAAAAAACATGGTGTGCAAACAATTTTCACTCAAATGAAAAAAAAGAAGAAAAAAAAAGAACAATTGATACATTGAATTAAATATGACATTTTGAAGTAGTAAAAATGAAATGGTATTTTCTTATAAAACATACTCCTATAATCTTTGCAAGTTTGAAAAATATTTTTTTTTACAGTATGCATCACCCGACTGTGTATATGAGCCATTTTAGGTTATTCATTTATAAATTTTAATTCCTTATTATTATAATTATTATTATTATTATTAATTTTTTTCTCATGGAATAAAAAGTAAACAAATTAGATCTGTTAATTTATATATCTCCTATACTTATTAGTGTAAAACATTATTCTGGCCTACTCTGTATTCATTATAAAATAAAGTCTTAAATATGTTAATTTTTAACATGTTTATAAGTATCTATATGCATAACTAATATACATCTTTATATTTGCATGTTTATCCAATGGATTACTTGATATTATAAGCTATTAGGGAAACTGTAGCTAAAATATACTTTTCCCCACTGTGTTGAAAGAAAAGAGGGAGAGATTTGTCTCTGTATGACCCGCCTGTCAACTCCAGACTGCTCTCATAAATCAAAGATTGCTCATAAGGAAATGTCCAACAACCGGCAAAAACAATCCTGAGTCCTTTGATGACAGACTACTGTACACATGCAGAATGTGACTATGGAGCAGTGCCAGAACTTCAGTACAGGTTTTTTGATCTCTCACTCTGTTGCCTCATCAGCTTCCTGCCAGAAAGAGCCTGTGTTTCCAGGGCCGGGTGGCGAAGAGTTCAGGGTATGTTTGTAGCTGTGACCTATCCACAGACGTTTGGGTCACACATACACCTTCCATGCCCTGTGCTGTTGTTTGCATTGATGTTTACATGGAGTTGGTGATTATTTTGGGGGGATGGAGTCCCCAAAACGGTGTCTTTGACAGAAAACTGTGGGTCAGCGCACATTTTGCATATTTTCAGATGAGTAAAATTACCATGTAATTTCAATTTCACAATTTTTCTACCTCCTAAAAAATAGTATACACCCATATCTCTGTTGTTGTAACCAAACGGGTTATTCTCTCGGGCCTTATTCCTTTTAACCCAGCTTTCCAACCTCCAGTCACATCTTAACTTCAGAAAAATGACAGTATTCAGCAGGGTGAAGCCTGCAAACGTCGAGGTCTTTTGTGGGAATCAAGTGAGAAAAGTGAACTGGGGGGGGGGCTTAAGCAGAACCTGAATAGAAACACATTAACGTCTTGTATATACTTAAAAGGAACCCAGACTTTGCCGAGCTGAAACGGCAGATCCAGTAATCATGTTGACAAATTAATGGCAGAGAATTAGTTGTCCAAAAGTGTATTATGTGCCACGCTGGCACATAAAATTACTCCCAAATAAGTGTGGAGGGAAAGCACATGAGGGAGAGTGAGAGAGAAGAGAAGCGCGAGTTGCATGGTGAGGGGGTGTTTGACTGTCACTTTGAGATCAAGAACCATCAAAGCACACTAAGTGTATGCTTTGGGGCTCTAACCTCTGTTGAAAGGTTGTAATGAGGTTATATGAGGGTGAGGTGTCAGGCATTAGGTCTCTCTGTTTCCCTTTGGCATTCAGAATATGCATGTGTGTGTGTATGAGTGTGTATTAGGGTTTGGCTGTCAGCGTACCACACTCATAACCCCTATTCATTTAGAGGATAATTTGGCCCTGCTGTGCTGTGATATTGTCATCAAACCTGCCATTTTAGTCAGGGTGGCTCACACTGCCAAGAAACATAAACAAGTATATGTGCACATAGTAAGACATTCTCATTTTAGTAAATGATATTCTTAATCAGGAAGAGGAATGCTGATGCCAACAAAACAATTTTAAAGGTGAGAAACCTTAATATCATTTTTATAAGCATTTTTAAATCTTTTCCCCCCACAAATATCTAGACATCCATAAAACAAGATAAGCAAAGTGCTTATGATAACAACTTATGTGTAGAGAATATGACTTAAAATAAGTTTCATTTTCCTACCACATTTGCAAATAGTTCTGTGTGTTTCAGAATTTAATAATATTAAGTTAAAGAGGTTGAAGCTTAAAGCAAGAATTTAAAGGCCAACAAAACAATTGTAAAGATGAGAAACCATAGAAGAACAATGTTATTAAAACTTGAAATTAGTTTCAGTCCCACAGTAAAAACAGAAGAGAACATCATGACGAATTTGAAAATAGCAGTTTAAAATTTCAAGCAAAACAAGAACACAATGTGGGCAAGGTGTTATGAATAAACTGCAAAACAATTTTTCATAATCAGTATTTTTTTTTCTTCTTTTTGCCCCACCACAAACATATAAACATCCCTAAAACAAGATAATACAACTTTTTTTAATAGAAAATATAACTTTAAATAAATGTTATTTTCAACCATATTCGCAAATCGTTTTCTCTTCTTTTCAGCATTTAACAATATTGATTTAAAGAGAAAAAAGATATATATATATATATATATATAATACATTTATTATTTAAAATTTAAAAATGACAATTTTTTTTTTGCTAGAAAATTTATCTTGTTTTAAAGATATTTCATATATTTTTTAGATAGTTTAGTTTTTTTTTTACCTGGAAGATGACAAAAATACTGATTAACAAAAATGATCCTGTTTTTTGCAGTTTTACTGTGTAATACAGCACCTTTCACATGGTATTATGGATAACATCTTTCCATATGTGTACACAAAACATCTCTATACATATGAACGTGCCATATTTTTGACACATTGTCAGTTGTGTCGTACAAAGATAGTGCCTTATATACTGAGCAACAGGGTAAAATGTCAGTGAAGTTAAATGATATAAATGTCAACTATGCCACTTTTGCGTCCCAACCTGCAATATGTACAGATAGTCTGTCAGTTATCAGTGAGCCAGTGAATGTATACATGCCTATTTGAGCTGTGGCTCTGAGATGTGAGTGACAAGACAAAGCCAGAGTTAAAATAAACATTTGAGATGTGGTTATTTCTCGCTTTCTCTCTCTCCACATGTCTGAAATGTAATTCAGATGTCAACGCAGATTCTCCCTCTATAATACAGTATGCTCTCTCTCGTTCTCTCTCTCTCCTCTCATTGTTCCTTTTGTTCCCTCCGCTGCTGCTTTATTGAGGAAGACATTGCAAGGGGAGAAGAAAAGATGACACATATTCACAGTCGAACTTCGTGTTCTCTTTGGAGCGCTTGTCATTTCTGCAGCAGCGTGGTGACAGTGGTTTCTAGAACAGAGCATCTCGCCAGTTCACAGTGAAGTAACTCTAATGGAACCGTGACACTGGCCGTCAATCTGTGTGCTTGTCTGTCTCTCACAGTGTGAAATTACAATCATCATATTCCACTGCTGAATAGAATCATGTAGTCATACCAGCCATTTCTAAGATCTACACAATCATTACCGCAACATCTTTTGCACTATGTAACTCGTGACTGTCAAAAAATACAGCCTTTTTATTTCAGTGCTATTGCATCATGCCTTTTTGGAAGGTTTTCTATATGCACAGCTGCTACATTCGTTCATTTTAATACACTGTAATATATATATATATATATATATTTTTTTTTTGGAGTATGTTTTAAAAGGAAACACTATTTTAGTCTTTCTACTTCAAATTTCACATTTAATTCAATGTTCCCTGTTGTTTTGTTGTAATTCATTGTGAAATTTACCAGGAGTTTCTGAGTAAAAATTGTTTCTACATTAACGTTTTTTCAGCGTAGTAGTTTAATTTTGAACAATAAGATCATATCTGCCATATGCCAGATATGCCATGATTTTTCATGAAGAAGATTTGAAAGTCTCATTGCTTGCACCATTTAATTTTACATGGTAATTTGAAATGACCTCTCTTCTCTGTTTTTATCTTCTATACCCAGATATGCAGTTGATTCAATTGTATGTTCAATATTGTACTTTATACTTCACATCCTTATCAGGGCATCAGCCTGAGCACTAATCATTAATGCCATTTTGTACAACCTTAGAGCTCCTTGCTCCTGAAATTTTGGCTTTTATAATCTGAGCAGCCCAATCAGAACTGCTTTAGACGGTATGAAAATGCATCCAGAACATAATACATCTAGGAACCAAAGGCCACCAACCCCTCCACAATACTGTTCACATTCGTTTGGAGCCAGGCCATCAAGATACAAAAGCACAACGGAAGAAGGGCTAACTTTAAGGAATCACTAATGTCCTATAGGACAACAGACAGATTCAGGGCAAGGGGTAGGGGGCTATTGTTTGATAGAGAGAGAGAGACAGGGGTGGTTAAAGGGGGAAAAAGAAGTAGAAAAGAAAAAGCTTCTTTCTCTAGCCTCAGACAAAATTTCTCAATCCTTCCTTTCTGTCTTAAATGTTTTTTTGTAAGTTCTGGACTTTCGGGACAAATTTAATGCAGAAGCCATAAGCACATAACTCTGAGTACAAAACTGTAATAGTATGCTGATGTTTTTTTGGGGTTTTTTTTTTGGAGTGATGTTTTATTTTTTGTAATAGGTGCCATTTTAGGGATTAATACAATGACAGAGAAATCACAAACAAGTTGTGTTTGACCTGTTTTGATTATGTTCGGTGAGACTTTAATGTGAATTGCACTTATGACAACACTAAGAAAGAAAATAGTGTCACTTGACAAACAAAGACAATGGCAAGCAATCGGCCAAACACAAGCTGTCTTGCCTTAAGACTGAAGAGATATTCAGCTCTGTTTCTTCACGATCGGTCAACACATCTTGATCTCAGACAATGCCGAAGACCACTGTGGTATTGAAGCCGTGCATATGGGATGTGGTACATGAAATCCATAATGGTAAACATTGACAGATGGCGTCAGTTTGTTTCCATTGGGGACTGAGATTGGTACACTTGTCCTAAGTGGCCCATTGGTGCTGAAGACTAAGCACGGTTGAAGAATACCCTTAATAACGTTCTTAAACAAGACCTTTTGTGGCCCCAGCCTTTCTCAGGCCACAGAATTAGGCTTCCTTTTCTGTGGCCTTTCTCTCACTCTTTTCTCCCCCTGTAAACCGCTATGTGAAGTGGTTCATTACGGAGGCTCTCCTCCACTCAGGTAGTGGCCCCAGCCATTCCCAGCTCTTCAGTCCTGTAACTCTCTGAGGAAGGAAAAAGGAAAACATATTGGACAAAGGTCCTGTTAGCACTTCCTATGGAAAATTAGCAGCTTTGGCAAAGGTAGAAATCCCAATTACCTCACATTGTGAGGATGCGCCTAAAGGCTCGCTAGCAACTCGCAACCGTGCCAAAGTGAACATCCCCCTCCCCGATCCCCAATTAAGAGCGAAGATGCTCTTCTCCCTCCTGAGTGCATCTATTTACCTTGTCCAAAGCTCCCCACTCCTGGAGCCCTCAAATATCCCCAAAATGCACCTTTGAGACACAGAAGTGCACTCTTGCTTGAAGCGGGGTGGCGATGGGCCTTTTGCATCCCAACCATTGTGCCCTTCAGGTCCAGTGGGTCTGCTTGGGATGCATTGTATGTCCCTGAGAATTCTCTCAGGACAGGAACAACAGTGCGGAGACTAAAGGAAGGGTGGGGGGCACATACTTGTAAGAAAAATAATGACAGAGAGAAGAAAAAAAAATTCTGTACGTCACTATAGACGGATCTGTAAGGTTGGCTTCAGATTTCACTCTGTGGAATGCACTAGATCTCTAAGGCCGCCAAGAATGTTAGTATAGTACACTGTCAAAAGCTCAAGGAGGAACCCAATGCTTTCAGATGACTGGCTGAATTAAACCTCCTCCTCCTCAGCTAAACAAATGCTTGTTTTGGCATACAGCGTCAAGAAGAAAATTCTGAACAAGGCGACAATCAATTGAAACAAGGTCTAAATAGATGAAGGAATGTGTTTGTGTTTTGCCAATAATTCACAATAACGCATGTAAGAATCAACCAAAGACAAAGAATCATCCACTGTTTTCATAAGTCACATTCCTAAGTCACATATCTTTACAATCAAAATGGACGAATCTGGTGTGAATCTCAGGCTGAATGCACATCTCCTGATGTCATCTGACATTATACGCTCAGTCTAAAGAGCAAAAGCCTTTTCCAAATATTGTTTTTAAACATGATAGCAGGGCTAATGCCTGACTCAGTGTTCTGCTGTATTTTTTATAAAGATGTAAAATTCATATAGTTCTCAAATCCTGCAATACATGCAGTAGTTCTTGTTCACTAGAGGTCATGGAGAACAATCGTAAGAGACAGACTTCTGTTATGCTTTGTCTGTTTTTAGGCATTTTCAATTATTTTCTTCTTGCGGATCTTTCCACTTTTTAATATTTAACTGTTCCTAGAGGATTAAGATTGTATAAAAATAAATATGCTTTGCTGTCATTAAAAATATGCATTTTGTCATTCGGACCATTGATCATCACAGGTTTAATGTAATGTAGGAGTTGGTGTGAAAAAGCTGACAGCTTGTAATAAATGCCTTTTACTTAGCAATTAAATTGATCTTTTTTAACTTTATTAAAAATGTTAAATGTATCTTTCAGATTCTAATGTATTTAAATGATTCATGTGTAGCAGAAGAAAAGTGCACTTTTAAGAGTTTTATAGTTTATTTTAATAATTAAAGTATGAATTGTTATTTTAAAATCCTTATTACTGTGTTGATTTGAAATAATTTAAAGCTAAAAGTATTAATATATATATAGTATATATAGTATATATATTACCTTCCTCCTCAAATACAGTGCAGAACTCTATTATCTAAATATATGGGCATTTTAACAAATATATTTAATATTTAATATGAGATTTATACACAACTGGGCAAAATGCAGGTCTTTTTACTAAACATTTCTGTCCTTTAGACAACATAATAAATTAGTTTTTTCTTCAACATTTCAGCTATTTAAATTTAGCATGCCATTGTCTTTTATGCCAGTTTTGGAATAATGATTTATAAAACTTGACGCATGAAAATTATATTTAAATAATGTAATACTGTACAGTATAAGAGAAACAATCACATCTGTTCAGGTTTATCATATGACATGCAGCAGAATTTGTACATTAATTCTTAAGTCAGTATGGGATGTGATGGGTGAAGCTTAATGAACGCTAACTACAGATTTCTCCTCTTAATTAGCCTGTCAGAGTGGAGACGTTGTAGTGTTTAGTAGAATGAAAACTTCCTTAAACACTGAAGCATTGAGCGAAGTGAAAATCCCAGCGTCAAACTGAAACATTCTGCCGCAAGCGGTAGCAGTCAAAAATCCCCCAAGCACTACAGCTTTTAGTAGTAGGCTCCTCCGAATGAAAATGTAATGTTAAGAAGCCTCTCTACTGATAAATAAATACATGTTAATGTCAGTCTCTCTGTTTATTTTGGGCTAAAATGAGTTTTCTAAGAACTGCAGAAGACAACATTTATACCCAGTTAAGATATTTTGAGAATTTTAGCAAATTATTTATGTAGTTTCATCAATAAGAAATAGATGTAATCTGACTATGCAGCCGCTTCCTCTGCTTCCAAAAGATTAGAGGATTTCATTTGACAAAAAAGTATATACTACTACTACTACTACTACTACTACTACTAATAACAATAATAATAACAACAACTCACTATTGGAGCAGCATTTTCACTCCCTATAATATGAATTTAGGCTATTATATATGAACTTACCAATCAAATAAGTTCATATATATATATACTATGCCTTTGAACTGCTTTTAGGTCAGTGAGACATCAGAACTTTACTATGAATTAAACAAAGACAACAGTGTGTTCTGATAGCTAATCATTATGGTTGTGATCTTTCTTGTTGTCCTATCCATGTCACTCTCTTGTTTCTGTTTAATTGAACGTGTTTTGGATCCAAAACAAGGTTTTTCATTAGTGAATGCAGTCCACTCGTTGTTCATATCTTGTGGTTACAATTCATCATTCAATAGCCGTATCTGCGCACAGACACTCGCACCTTTGTATTTGCTCTCTTTAAATTGGCTCTGGCCTGTGGCAAATAGGGCTAGCATCTGGAATAGAGAAATAACACCTGGTGACAGTCGCCTAGCACTACGGCAGTAAATTAAGTCCTCAATGCCACGCGCCGCTTAAGTGCACAACGCACGATACCAATCTGCAAGTTTATTATTGCCCATCCCCGTTTGCCATTATTGGAAAACACAGTCATTAAAAAGCATTTGACCTTTTTTCAACAAGGATCCAGAAATTACTTTTCCTTTTTTTCCTGCCTGCTCTCTGTCTGTCGTTCTCAAATCATGCTCCTCAGCAAATTGTAATGCGACCCCCTTCACAAAGTGAACTACAGCCAGACAGCCCTGAGGAGATACTGCATTTAGTTAAATATTATATCTGCCAATTTCATGAAGACAAGGAGAAAAATAGAATGGGGACAAGAGGGAGAGAGAGTGAGTGCAAGAGAGAGCAAGAAAGAATATGGCATCCTTCTGACAATATAAAGAGGACAGCTTTGGCTCCTGGAAAGTGATGCGGAAGCTTGCTAACAGAGCGACTGTTGGTGCTTTCAGAGCAGGGAGGAGAGAGGAGAGAGGAGAGGGTGAGCAGTAACTCCCTCAGGCTCTTTGAAATCCCTCCTCATCGCTATCAATGCCTGTCACATGTACTGGATTCAGTGCATTTGTTTTCAGCAGGGTATGAACCTGAGCTTGGCTCCTGGAACTGTTGTCGGAGTCACGTTTCCAAGGGTCTGTGCTGAGCTGGAACAATAAAGATATGGCTTCTTTACTAAAGCCACACTCAAATAGATATTTCCTGACTTGCCTCAGTTTATGTCAGGCCACTGGGTCCACAAACTGTGTTGTTCTTCAATGATGTGTAAGCAAATAAATTAATATAAAAATAAAAGTATTATTATTATTATTAATCACAATAATAAATAGGAAATGTAAGCATAAGTCAAGCTTTAGTAAAGCCACATTTAAATAGATATTTTCTGACTTTCGTCAGTTTGTCAGGCCACTGGGCCTACACACTGTGTTGTTTAGCAACGTATAACTAGCATATTAAGAGGACCTGTTCTTCAATGGTATGTAAGTGAATAAATAAATATTAAGTATTATTATTAATCATAATAATAAATAAGCAATACAAGCATTAGACAAGCTTTAGAAAGGCCAAACTCACATAGATATTTCCAGACTTAGATCAGTTTATGTCAGGCCACTGAGCCTACAAACTAGGGCCGGCGATATATAAGTAAATACATTTTGTATTGTTAATTATAATATTATATAAAAAATGTAAGCTAATAATAATAATTATTTAAAAATATATAGCTTTTCATATATTAAATGTATATACTTTGTATATAATTAATTTATAATAATTAAATTTAATTTGTATACACCAACATAAATATTTTGTATATATTATGTGTACTAATATCAATTATATGTCAAGTCAATTATATATATTTTATATATATATATATATATAATTTTTTATTTTATTTTTTTTCTTCCCCGAAAGAAGTATCTTATGCTCACGTTATTCCTGTTATGGCAAAACTGAATTTACATTACTCCAGTCTTCAGTGTCACATGATCAGAAATGATTCTAATAATTTGGTTCTCAATTATCAATGATGGTTCTTATTATTATCAATGTTGAAAACAAAAACAGTTACTTATTCCAAACTTTTAATCAGTAGTGTGTGTGTGTGTGTGTGTGTGTGTGTGTGTGTGTACACTCTTTACAATCATCATATGTGAGTTTATAGTTACTAAATTATTTTTCTATTCTAAGAACTATTTCTGTCTATTTTCCAGTGTTTGTAATGTGTAAACTGCTCTGTCCAGCTGTGTCTCCCTGCAGGGGGTGCTGTGACCAGCTCTGGATCCAGAAGATATCATCTGTTTAAAAAAACACATTTATCAAAACTACATGCACAAAATAAAACACGATTACCTTCAAAGCTGTCTTAACAGTATCATACCTCACAAGTTTGCTTTGGGTTAGCAGTGAATTGAGTCATAGCTTGCGGCTAATTATCAAAAGTGGTGGGTGGTATGAAAAAGGCCTATAGACTGAGTGAAGACTTTCGTTGTGTAAAGAATTTGTCTCCAGGCGATATTAACTCCTAGAACCGCACCGTAGCGGATGAAGAACAGGATAGGAGGTGTAAAAAGGGGCTTATTCAGCAGGGGTGACACGAAATTTCCATACGGGCAGAAAATCGGATTTAACGGTGTATCACCACAACAATAGCTGAGTACACTGTGGCATGTTTTGCCAACACAAAAGGCCCAATATCCCAAACAGATTCATCTTTACAGAGTATGAAATTTATCTGACTTTTAAAAGACACCGTTCCTTTGTTTAGCTAGGGTACGGCATCATGTACAACATAACATAGCTGGAAGGCTTCTTTGACCATGTTTTGGATGCTTTGGATGTGATGTGATCACCACTGATGGAGATCAGTTTGTAGTAGTATTAGTTTGTGTTACAAGGCAAGTCACATCCAGACTACTGCTGTGCTATAGAAATGATCACTTACATTCGACTCCCACCCTTACTTAACGGCAGAGTTCACTCAAAAACGAAGATTCTGTCATCATTTACTCACCATTCCAAACCTGTATGGCTTTATTTCTTTTGTGGAACACAAAAAGACATATTCTGATTTTATTATTATTATTATTATTATTATTATTCCATACAATTAAATTCAATTGGGTAGATGGGATCCCATTTAGTTTTGTGTGACAGAAGAAAGTCATATAGATATGAATGATATGAATTCTCATCTCTTTTTAAATCATTACTGCAATACATTAAAGTCCTTTAAAATAACTTTCTGATTCATTTTCCATGCATATTCGTGAAGTAGAATATATAATAGGGTGTCCATCACTAAGTAGGCTATGATATATGCTGCTTCTTAGACAGGACTTCAGCTTCAGCAATATTGGGCCCTATTTTAACGATCTAAGCGCAAGGTCTAAAGCACACGGCACAGGTGCACTTAGGGCGTCCAAATCCACTTTTGCTAGTTTAATGACGGGAAAAACGGTCGGCGTGCCCGGCGCATGGTCTAAAAGGGTTGTCCCTATTCTCTTAATGAGTAATGGGTGTGTTTTGGGCATAACGTGCAATAAACCAATCAGAGTCTCATCCCCCATTCCCTTTAAGAGCCAGTTGTGCTCGTGTCATGATGTGAAAATGATTACTGCGTCGGGCTGAAACTAGCAAAAAACACTTGCGTCGCGGCTGCCGCCGCATTGCGCCGGGTGTATGATAGGGCCCATTAAGTCAGTCATTTGTTGAGATGAGTTGAGACGGTTGCTAAGAGACCTCTTTTTTGTTTTTTTGTTTTGTTTTGTATTTTTCTGGAATTGTTTTTTTAAGAGAATCTTTCCAAAGAAGAAGGTCAGAAAAATATTTACCCAGACTATTCTAAAAGCTTTTTGACTTTTGCACTTCTGTCTGCAGAAATAGTTCATTTTATCCTCTTTTGTCCCAGGTCAAGAACAAAAATGTAATAGGTGTAAAAAATATTTAGACTAAATAACCTCTCAAAACATCAAAAAATACATTACAAAATCAGTATAAGTGAACAACATGCAACATTCCTAGCCCATATATGAAATATTGTGACACCATTGTGTGCTGGGCAGAACTTGATCTGAGTATTGATAAAGAATTTACAGTTTGTCTGGGCTGATTTCTACAAAATTTCACTACTTTTTGGAGAGAACTAAAAGTGCTCCAATATGCTTCCCATCTGAACAGCCTTCTATCCCTTTTTGGGAAAACCAGTGTTGTCTGTATTGTGAAGATGCCCCCTGCTGTTGTAACTAAAGGCCAGAGAATATGATACTAATGATAAGATGTGGGCATTTGTGTGGATGGAGACACCATTCAGTAATTAGAATGACAATAACAACGAAGCATGTGTATGTCAGCTTTTATATCAGCTACAATTCTACCTCAGTGTCTTTGTCTTTGAGGATGTGTTTCTCCACAGAAGGCGTGATAGTTCTCACCTCCCTGAAGACAGAACACTTTGGCGCACACACACACACACACACAAGGTTTGGAGGCAGTGCTCCTCCCCAATAAATACATAAACAATCAGATAAACATTGAGTCCATTTCCTATTCACAGCCCCACTAATTCTCTCTCACACACACACACACACACACACACATCAACAGCTCATCTAATTTTCCTTGAGCCACCACACTGGCAGGGAGTATGTTGTAGCACAAACAGAGATGTGTTTTGGGTAATTGCTCGTGCTGTGTTTGTATGGAAATCTGTGTGTGTGTGTGTGTGACAAGGCTAGATAGCTGTCCAATGTTGTCCTGATCCACGCTTTAGGCGACTGGCCAAAGTATTTTATCTCTGAATGTATTAGAGTGATCTTCCAATTAGCCCACATTCGTAATACCACAGGATCTGGGGGCACTGTATGCGCATCACTGAGGGTGTGTGTTGGGGGGGCCTGTGATAGTTCTGCTTCAGAGGTAAACTGAGGTGCTTATTGTGTGGTGTAGGGGGTTGTGCGCTTTCTGGGGCTCCTGTTGTAAAGTTTGCTGATAAGCGAACCCGGCCCTTGAGCATCCATTCTGCATGGTACATTAACACTCCTTATCGCCGGTCCAGATAACGAGCGCATGCCATTTGCGTTCCGAGGAATTAGCCCGTCTTCCTTGGCTAACCAGGCAGTGGTGATTAACCTTTACACTGTCCAATATTCTCTGGAGACACCCTCTCTCAGATTAGACACTATTAGTTATGACTAACTAAATGAACAGCTCTCGCCTTTCTAGATGGAGAGCAAGAAAGAGAGAGGAAGACAGATAGCAGGAAAGAGACAGAGGACCGGTCATGCATAGCTCATATGTGTATGGCTGTAGGAGTGGCTTTAAAGGAATTAATATTAAATTGTATTTCATATGCATATTCACTAATATGTGCTTATATTTAGATTTGCATGTCTATAGTGTAGATAAACCCAATTCCTTGCCTTGCATTTCAACATATACTATAAAATACTCCATAAGCATAAAATACTCTGTAGATTAAGATGCACCAAATGACAGTCTTTACAAGGACTTTACAATTCAACTGTTTCTTGTTAGTCAACAAAGATCTGTGCATAAATAAATAAATATATAAATAAATAAGAACAGTTCCATTTAATTCTAATTTATATAGTACTTCAATACATTGAAAAACAATTATTGCGTGAGATTATATTTCTAATCATAATTGATTTAAACAATTTAAGAAATATGCATTACTGACTCATTTTCCTCCAATTAATTATATCTGAGTTCTATGTATTAATTTATGTATTGAAACATAAAATAAAAGATGCCAGTGGCAATGTAAAGACATAAAACAAACAAGACAAAAAAATTTAAATATACACACAAATTACTTTGTATACAGACATGTAGCTTATTCATTAACGTGATATCATATTAATCGTCCATTCTGTCCTTGAATGACTGGATGAATAAAAATATATGAACACACCATAAAAATGCAAATATGATCAATATAATGCATACATTTAATGAATACAATAAATAAAGCAAATAAAATGAGTCTTATAAAATAAGTAAAATATAACCTTTTGGTCTTTTCTTATATGTATTTTATATTATATATTAAATGTCCCTACTATCCTTAAAAGATTGAAATTTTCATACAAAGCCAGACAATAATGTTTTCTGTATACAGTTTATATCTTTTGCCATATTTTCTGTATATTTCTGTAGTCAGAGGCCTTTGTTTACTGAAAATGTAAGGAAACAGTAGAAACTGCTGAAGATGTGGATGAAAAAGAGGGATGTGAGCGTGTCAGTGTGGCAGTGGATGTAGAGGCTCTATTTGCTTGCAGTCTGAGCTCACTGCTCTTGACAGGGGTCAAAGCAATAATGTCATAGAGACAATATGTTGAGCAGGTCCCAGCCAGAAAAAAGGGCTCTGTGTGTGTGTGTGTTTGCTTCCAGATGAGATATCCACACTCTGGCTGGGGGGTAAAGTGCTGTACAGCCCACTGCCTCTCTAACTGTATGGTTTCCCTCAGCACAGACTGTCACCACTGGCAGAGCTAAACATATTAAGCCATCACATCAGGGCCGAACTGACAAGAGATGTGATGAGGTGATCCTTACAAACTTAAATCTGACTGCACCCCATGCCTCAGGCTCTGTCTTGATCTCATTCACTCTTTCCCACCTTCTCTTTAGTGCTTGATATGATATCAAGACTCAATATATTTGTCTCAAATGCAGTGTGTGAAGATTTGCGTGTAAGCGTTTTCCGTCATATCAGTAAATCGAAAGAGTAGAGCATGGGATTTCAACCACTGGATTATTTACAGGAGCATTAGTCATGCCGACATGTGTCAGTGCACATGCATTCAAAATACTCAATCTTCATACACACTGCGGCATAAATACACATCCGCACGACCATCAATTTGAAAGCTATCACACGCGGTCCGTCAACGAGTGCTGTGTTTCTGCAAGATAACTTCACAGACGTGACACGGGATGACACTTGTGCACACACTGGTACATGGAGCTATCCAAGCTAGTCATATTTTCAACCAAATTAAGTCTTCTTGTTGAAAGTGACGGTGGAATTGGATTACCGCACTGGAAACAAGCCCCTGGATTTCTTGCAATGAGCAAGTGCCTTTGAAAGAACGCCATACTTCTGAACACAAACACACACACACACACACACACACACTTTGTCTTCACAATGATGCCGCACACACACATGCAGCCAACATTCCTCCGGCGCTGCAGACACATTTATCTATGGGCACAATTAAAAGCATGAAATTTGAACATGCTGTGTTAACTAAGAAAGCGCTTTTGTTCCTGAGGAAAAAAAAGCTTGGGGAAAAAATGAGTTTTTCAACCTTGAGAGAGCAGCGCCAAGGCTCACTGATACCCAGAATAATCACATTCTGCCTCAAATCCCTGTAGCTGGCACAGGTAGAGCTCATTTAAGACCGTCCACTGGCTACTCTGAAAAGGAGGTGTGGAAAAGTGTTCTCCACCATCCGCCCTCGGAGCGTGGACTCTTTCAGACCACAAAAATACCCCAAAGGACTGCCAGAGTCAAATGGAGCAGCCCCTCAAATGTCCCTTCACCTCAGTGAAAGTGTACACTTGTAGAAGCAAGAAACCAGCATACTGTTCTCCATTAAGCTGGTCCATCACCGGCGCTCGAAGCGAAGCCTCGTCTCCACCTTAAGAGAATGACTAATCAAGCAGCCTGGGCTCCATTTGCAAGCTGTCAGTCAAGCAGCTTTGCTATCTTCCCACCACGGCTTCCTCCTCTAATACCAATTTAAATCGTTCACGGGCCTTCCGCTGCCATTATTCAAAAAGATCATAATAGTTTTCCTCGCGCCCAAAGCACAAAAAATCAATTATTTCCCCACAAAGACTTGAAAGTACTTAGCGTGGGGCTGTGGCGAGTGGAGCTGTGGGCTATATCAAATTGAAACTGCACTCATTACACGCCACACAATTAGTTACCTCTGGTCTGCGCAGCCTTTCATTCCAAATGGCATATCTGTATTATTACAGAAACAAGCATGCAAATGCCATTGTTGGGGATTTAGAGAAATCAATAGGACAGTGGCGTGAGCGTTTGGTGGCCCGTCACTCAAATCTGCTGTGGGCCAGAGATAAAGGTCTGAATTCAAATTAGTGCCGGCAGCCTGTGACATCACAAGTGACACCCCAAATAAAAGCCTGGCTCCATGACATGTGTAATTATTCCCCACGACTTCTCCTCCTTTCTTCGCCCCTCATTGTGTGGACTTGTGTAACTATGTTTCGTATAAAAGGATTAAGAGTATTTTAATGAAAAATTTTAATTGTTTCTTTGTGTGTGCGTGTGCACTCCATGGATACGCACCATGTCCGAGAGTGTGTGAGAGAGTTGTTCTTATCCAATGAGTGAATAACGTGTTTCTCATTTGTTTCTCTTTCCCTCTTTTGATTATAAAACAATTATGGTCAGGAGTAATGTCAGAATTTCTAGTTCACTTGAACAAGCACTTCACTTCCTACACCGATATAAATGCCAGGGTTGTGTGTCAGTTTAGAATAGAATTTAAAATGCCTTGTAGATTTCAGTTCAATTCCTGGATTGAATTGAAATCAAAATGAAGGCATTCAAGAGCGTGCAGAATTAAAATTTTAATATGAGGACAGTTATTAGCTTTTAAAAAAAAACTATTTAAATATGAAGTCTGCATGTTCTGTGTGTTTCTGTGTAAATGAGCAGAACAGTTTTGTCCACGAAACTTTCTCAATCACGTGTGTTTTCAGCGTCTCACTGCATGAGGACATGAACACATGATATACAAATACAATTTTGTGTCTATGTTTTAATTTAAACAATAACCCTCTTTGTGCAGTACTTTGTTTGTCAAAAAATGAAAGGAATTGTTTGAATTTCATTTGATTTTAATTTGAAAAATTATTTAAATTGTTAAAGTTTGATATATTCTTTTGATTACCACAATTTTTTATATTTAATTTGTATTAAAACACAGAATGAAGAAAAATTAAAACACAGTTTAGGTCACTTTTTTATATTGTAATAAATGTAAAAAAGTTGTATGAATTCAAATGATTAGACATAGTTTTTGATTATTAATTAAAATAAACATTAAAAAAATAAATAAAAACATTAAAACGGAACCCAGAATGATAATGAAATAAAATGAAATGAAAAACATGAATAAAATGAAAAACATGGAATTGGGGGAAAAATTAAATGGATTTCGTAGGGCCCTATCATTCCAATCCAACTCCCTGTGGGGTGTGGTAAATTCAATTCAAATTCACACTCATGAATTGTAAGGGAGCCAATTCTTCAGTTCTAAGTTGTGCACGACCCAGATAAGTGCAACATGTTAATTCGTTTTCGGCTCAAATAGCACGTAAGAACTTGTTGTAGACAACTTGAGTCCTGTAGATCTGACCCCAGGCTAGCCTTCAATTTGACCCCATGCTGGGACAGGTGAGGTCAAAGGTCATGTGATCTGCAAGGACAGAGGTGGGTTGAAGACACAGGGGACAAGGGTTGAGCATGTGCAGCGGAAGTGCCCACAGTGAACTGTCACCCAGGTGATCCTTTAACAGCTCTGAAAGCGTTTGTGTGGTCAAAAGAGGGACAACAATTACCAATTAGCAGCCTCATCTCCACCCCCAAAACAAAAGCCAGCAGGAATGCAACTGCTTAAAAGCTACAAAGAAGAATTAAAGGGAGGGGGGATCGAACATTCCTTCCAGCCGCACACCCTCCAGCTACATCCAGCCACTGTTCGAGGTGCGTCTGTTATTTCTGAGCCGGGCAAAGAGCGAGCAGTGTGCATATTTGTGACGGTGCTGCTCATTTCGAACATAGGAGACATCCCAAACATCTCTCATTCAAAAACAAACAAAGACGTGCCCTTCATGCAGCGAGGACGAGTGGAAAGAGAGAGTGGGAGGGAGGACATGCCCTTTCTGGCCTCGTTTTCTCTCTCTCTGTGTCCTGCCCCCTTCCCCTTTAACACAGGGGTTCCTCATTCAACGCCGGTTAAACGTTTTCACAGCCACACAATGCCAGAGCAAGATGGCAGGTGCGAGAGAGACGGAGAGAGAGCATATGAGAGTGAGAAAAGGAGAAAGACTGAAAAAGCAAGAGAGAGAGAGGAGGTCAGCCCATTTGGCACAGTAATCGCTGTGAGCATATTAACAGAGACCCAGGTGTCTGCGCTTGACCCCCGCATGACGGTTCCATTAACCCTGCAGGCTGGCAGGGAGTGTCCAGTAAAAGGGCGTTCCATTCAGCAGCACTGAGCCGGGTAGGGCCTTGCTCGCCTTCATCACCACCACCACCACCAAAAAGAAGCAAACCCTTCCATTCATATAAACAGCCCCCACTGGACACAAGCATGTTATGAGGGCCACAAGCCACGTTCAAGACCTACAATAAAATACACGCACACTAATACGCATGCACATGCTGCTTTTTTTCTGTACCTAACCAAGTGAGATAAAGACTGGCAGCCTATCTGAGGGGAGGTGGGTGTGAAGGGGAGGGGTGGATGGGGGCTTCAGAGTTGTCATTCAGCTGCTGCCAAAGCACACAGTGCACAACGCCACATTGTGCAGGGATTGTTAGCTGTGCTGGGTGCATCTGCTAGACGATTTACATTTTGTACACAAGCATGTTACTACAACACATTTGTTTGTACACATTGGTGCATGTTGTGTTTTGACGTGCGGTACACATGTGCTCATTTTGCATATGGGACGCGCTCTATCATTTTGAGTCGGAAGTCGCAACGAGTCATTTGATTATGAGAAACAAAACCTTGCCAAAAAGATAGGATTGACACGAATTAAGAATTCATTTCCACCACTTATTTTGTTTATGTTTATTTATTTATTTGGACAAAAAAAAATCTTAGCTTTCAAATTATGTCTATTTAATCACAAAATTCAAACAACAAATTTGACACTCTGTGACAGGTGTGAGATTTTGCTGTATTGCTGCCCCATTTCAAATGGCAACAAGTAGTGCAAGTGAATCGATCTTTGGTCCTCTTTAATGAATGCACATAAGAGGGCATGTTGAACTTATCGAAATTATCGTCTTTCATGTAATTGCCTAGTCAGTGTTTAGCGAAAGACGTCAACAAAATAGCTGTCAGCAACATATCACGACATTACAATTACCTCAGTAAAATCATACAATGTCCATAGTTTGTTAGTTAGTTAAAAAAATATTGATGTCAAATAAACTTTATCGAAAAATTTAATTGTTCAGCATCTTTAAAGGTAAAAAAATAATCTAACAGTTTTATAACAACCACCATTTAAATGATTAGAACTCATATTAATTACATCATTGGCAAGGAAATTTTCCTTTTTCATCCAGTTCATAAAACTTAAAATGTGTTTCTGGATCAAAACGACTCAAAATAATGAAGCAGGTCACATTTGTTAGAGGTTGCTTTACGACACATTTGGATGTTTTAATTATGTTAAACAGAGTTTTTATACATCTAAAGTGAGATTTTGCACTGTTCTAACATGCCTACACAACTGTGCACACTTAACATCCTGAGACTGTGGTCAGACAGACCATCGTTGTATCAATTAGACAACACCAGTCAAATAAAATCTGAACTTGCCTTTGGGTGACTAAGTGATATGTCACTTCCTATTTGCATCTGTAACAATTGTTTATAACCTGGGAACCGAACTGTACCGTTGCCTTACTAGAGAAGACATTTACTGAACACCGCTTTGTCCATGTTGAACATTATGATATTAAATTTTTATTTCAAGCTCTTGTGCATCACTGCAACAGCAATGACTGACTTATTTGTTTACTACTGAATGAATACAGTTCTCTTAGGGCACTGATGTTCAACCTTAATCATGTTCACCTAAGATAACTTCCTTTTTCATAGGCAAATCAAGATATGACATGACCAGGATTTATTTGTAGATATGCCAGCATGACATTTTTGTGGTTAAACTAAGGGAGAGATCAGTATAGAGAAGCCTGAAGCTGGAGACAGACGCTATATTGACACAGAGATGATGGAGAGCGTACACACGCTCCATGACAGCAACACAACGCCTTACTTTAGTTTAGTTGAATCGGCATTTAGGTGTCAAAACAGTGTGAATGTCACTCAGTGGTGCACCACCCAAGCAACAAACACCTCGGAAAGCAGCATATCCTGATCTCAGGTAGATCCAGCCAGGCGGCTTTAGACAACATCTGCTCATCTAGCACCATCTGTACAAATCAGCATAATTCCCATGCTTATGTAAAACCACTTTGATGACATCATCACTCACAGTCACCTGCCCTTTGGGACGTAGCGGGCCTCATCCTTCCTTACATTTTCCACTAATGCCTGGGTATTAACTCAAAGACAAGTAGCTCAACCAGGCTAAATGAACAAACAGAGGTAATCACAGTGGGAACTATATCACACAATTCTTAGTATCAATTCAAACTTCCTGTTTGTTGCTGCCGTGTTTTGAGTTTGAGCTCCGTCAAGTTAATTCTTTGTCGTCTAATTTTTTATCTTAAAATCAATTTTATACACCATCATTTTCGTTTCTATAACGTGTGAATATATCCCCCATCGTATTCTACAACAAAAACAATCAGAGCGCCTTGTTATCACTAGTTTTATTTTGAATAATGTAAATACACAAGTCAGCAAAATATATAACACTGTTGTTTTTGGATATTTTAATAAAAACAATCTTACATATTGTGCCTTTAATAGCGTGCTAATTGGTGTATAAATTAACATTTGACTCATTGTAATGCACTGTGGGCTGACTTGTTAATACCAGGTAGATAAAGAAGCATACTATATATAAGAACCTGAAAAGGAAGTAGAAAAGAGCCTCTTTTGTCTGACTGTCAGAGTTACCAAATATTACAGCCTGTCCTCCTTTCTCGATATTTCTTGCAATATGCCATTCAAAAGTTTGGGGTCAGTAAGATTTTTGAAAAGAAATTAATACTTTTATTCATCAAGGACACATTATGTTGATCAAAAGGGACAGTAAAGATTTTTTCCCTTGTTACAAAAGATTCAATTTTGTTCTGTTCTTTTGAATTTTCTGTCAATCATAGAATCCTGGAAGAAATGTGTTATGTATTTCCACAAAAATAAAATAATAAGAATGTTTCTTGAGTACCAGATCAACACATCAGAATGATTTCTGAAAAACTGTGTGAAAACTCTGAAGACTGGAGTGATGGCTACTGAAAATTCAGCTTTGCCATCACAGGAATAAATTACATTTTAAAATAAATATAATTAAAATAAATTAATTAATTAAAAATAACTGTTATTTAAAATTAAAATAATATTACTGGTTTACTGGTGAGCATAAGAGACCTTTCAAAAACTTAAAAAAATCGAACCGATCCCAAACTTTTTAAAGGTAGTGTATATGTATATGTATATGTATATGAAGGTAATATAAAACGGTCTTGTAAACTTTTTTTCCATACCTTCATCATATTTACAACTTTTCAAATGCCTTATGAATAAATTGGATTGTTTTGCCCTAGTCCCAGACACACTTTTACCTTAAAATATGAAAATGATTTACAAAATAATAATTACATGTCTAAAACAAATTAAACAAAGAGTGAAACAAATATTAACTATTTCATTATTTATTGTGCACAAAAGAGTTACATAAATGTTTACACCAATTATGACACAATATATGCAAAGCTTAGCAGTTGGAACTGCGTGGCACAGCACTGGAATAGCAGAAGAGGAGCTAATTGGTATAACAATTAACATCTGATCTGCTAACAAAAGGTAGATAAAGAAGCATAATTATAAACACTTGGTGTAAGGAAGTAGAAAGAACCTTTTACCCTATATGTTAGATTTATCAAATATTACACTCTGTCCTCCATTCTCTTTTAATATATACAGTGCACTGATTAAATAACTAGATGTTTCACATCCACGTTTCTTGCAGTCACCAGAAGTTGTGTATTGCTCTAATGGGTGGTCTACAGTCCATCCAAAAGCACTCACGATAACACACACACACACATACACATACAAAAGCTTGGAGATGTGTAAAATGCCTCATACATGTCATTTAAAAGCACGAATAGTCCTTGGGGTCTGCACATATTGAAAACCACTCCATTTTCCTGCAAAGGTCGGATGACTCTAGGGTACTCACATAAGGCAGGATGTGTCAAGGTGAAAGTGTTAATAAACTAGACTGTACTGTTTCTCTGAGACTAAGAAACAACACCTGTGTCTCATGGCAACAGAGAAATCATCTGAAGACGTTTAATCAATTCATGTGTTACAAATACAGTGTCATCAAAGGAATCATTCTTCATCAAAGACCCAAGCAAACATTATTTCATACTCTCAGTTTTGGGTGAATGTGCATTAAGCTGTGGAATGTCTTGGTGAAATAAGTGTCAGGCAGTCTCTTTCAAAAACGGCACTGATGAAAACTATTTGTTTATCCAGACTTCTTGCTGTGAAATGTAAATTTTTGTAATTAAATTTCTTATCATGTCATGGAAAGGAAAAAGGATAAAAGTCATGATAATGAACAGGATGTGTATTTATGAGTGTTGGTGTGGGGGCCTCGCTGAATTGCCATCATAGTGAGGGCTGGGCTCCTGCCAGGGCTAATTAGCATGAACAACTTCATATGGTGCCTGTGGCAGGGGCCCCGATAAGAGGGTCCCGCACACGGCCCCATACAAATCCTCTGCCTTATCTCAATCTCCTCAGAACAACCAGATTCAGCCCCATTTCATTCTAATCTTCAGCTTAAACAATAGCGATATTTCATCAGCACTGAAGACAGAAGAAGAGAGTGGGGGAAGGAAAATAGAGGGAAAGATTGAGGGACGACAAGATTTTCCTTTTACTCTCACCTCTTTTATAACACTTTCCATATTCACACGTAGCAAAGTCTTTATTATGCATTTAAGTTCTCTCTTTTTGCGTCACACAATGACGTTCAGATCTAAATGGCTTTGAGATTAATTTAAAGCATCGCTCATCAATTTTGATTAATAGTAGGTGAGCTGTGTTGGGAAAATCGAGTGATTATAATGCTTGAATTATGTTAGGTTCATAGACATGATTCCAAAAAAAAACAAAAAAAAACTCATATGTGAATAGTTTGATTTTAATGTGCAAATGTCCTGTCTTCATCCTCCATCCTGTGTTGTGATTATCAGCCTCACTGATGGGTGAGGATAACCTATAGCTCTCCACAGAATGAGAAATGAAGTTGATTTAATCAGTGGTGCTAAACTGAACCACACACACACACACAGAGACACAGAGAGAGAGAGAGAGAGAGAGAGACAGACACACACCTCCTTAACCCTACTCATCCTGTTAACTCTTCTATCACCCTGGCTCACTCCTCCACCGTCCCCTTTGGAGATCCAGCACACACACACATTTTGCATCATACAGCTTGACCTGGGAAATGGACTGCAATATTTTACTGTAATTTATTTTGTTTTACATCTACAAACATTCATTGCACATAAAGGAGCTCTAGAGCAATATTATAAAATGTGTCATGAACTTATGACAGCATTGTTCCTTGATTGAATAAGACACAAAATCATTTTGATGAATCTACCGTAAAACAAGATTACAAAGAAAGGATCACGTTTGATTGTCTTACAATAATCATCATCATGAAACAAATCTCTACAGCCAGGGATCATTTGCATGGCATGCACAGAAATCAGGCCAATGCGTAATCTCATAAATCACACCTTACAGAACATGTCTGAAACACACCTAGCTTTAGCTGTGTTGTATTTCTTAAATGTAAAGAAACTGCAAAGGCTGACTGTCTTGAGCAAGTCGGGGTAACCTTTTATATAATTAGTAAGAATTTGGTACATTTTGGTGTATTTTATCATGCTCAGTAGTTTCTTAATAATGTTAACATTTCTTTTATTAAATAACTTTGTTGTAATCACTACAATGTGTCATACATTGTATCATTATTTCAGTACCATAAATCTATGAAATATCATGAAAGGAAAGCAAACTTTTCTAAGTAATTGTTAAGTTTTGTAATTGTTTTATATCAAATGTAATTTACAAGAAGATTATATGGAAAGTGTAAAACTGGGCAATATTTAAGTTTTTAAAGATCTTTTTGTTATATGAAGGGTGCATTAAAATTGTTTTGGAAATGTATTTTTGTCTTTTATGCATACATTTTGTTGTCTTAGCTTTGTCCCAGACCCAGACTTTCAGTGTTAAAACACAAAAATCCATCTTTAAAAATATTAATTATTATGTTTAAAATGATCAAAGCAAAGACTGAAGTAAACACAAATCAATTTGATATTTGTGTGAAAATGATTTATATAATTTATTACACAAATTATGACAAAAATTACATAATTGCCCTGTGATAAAGTAAGGGTAGAGATTTGATTGATTTCTAATAGGTGCAGAAATAATTAAGTGTGGTTTAGAGAGAGAATCTTCCTCTACTGTCTGACAGCTTGGGTGTATTTGTTTGTATGTGCTGATGTTCTCATGAATGTTCTCACAAATATGAAGATATAAATAGTTGTTACCTCAGTATAAAAACAATAGAAGTAGAAAGTCCCCAATATGACAGAAAAATGAATGTATGTGTTTGTGTTTTGAGGATGAAGAAAGGGGGTCAGAAAAGGGTATATTCCCAGGACAGCGAGAGAGACACAGACAGTGAGATGAGCCAGCGACCTGACTTACAGTGAAAGCGAGATGAAACCCTCACCTGTCCCTCTGTATCACATCAGGAAAAAGTTCCACACACACTCCTGCCAGGGAAAGGTAGAATATCACACACACACACACACACACACACACACACACACATGCAAGCACACACAGATACAGAGTCCACTCCAGTAAGCAATAGCACACTGCATGAAACACATTATTTCAAGAGTTTGTCTAAATTGCAGAAATATATGGACATTTATCATAAAATTAAATAAATGGCATATGGTTGATTACATTGTTTACCTGAAGTTTTAAGATTAATTGCACATTACTAATATTTGGATTGTGACAAAGATTTCTATAAAGTGCAACTCACTTTCCAGGTAAATGTCAAACGTCCTTTGTTTAGACAGAGCGGCACAGTGTTTATCGATTAATTATTCTGGGTATTAGAAGTAGAACACTGGATTTTAAACAGCTCTGGTTTTATTGCACCTGTAATTAAAATAATGCTGTTTAAATAGTAATATGCAGCTTAGAGAATAAAAGGGAAAGTCATGGTGTGATTCCTCCCCCAAACCCTTTCTGGACTTGCTGGAGAAAATTACAACCTGGCTGCACACTTAATATTTAATCCTTAAGCAAGTATGACAAGCTCTCTTTGTGTCACTCTCCCACTTGCACCCTCCCTCCTGCTACCTCACTCCCTCCTCTCTCTCTCGTCTAACTTGCTTAGCATTAGCAATCACACCATGCTTTGTCATGTGATGAAAATGAGAAGTGAACAATCAGAAAAATAAATTTAACTCGAAAGAAAGAACGAAAGAAAGAAAGAAAGAAAGAATGACATCATCTAATGAAAAGACCTCAGCGTTCCCTCTGTCCTGAAGACAGAGCAAAACAGGATCACTCATTGCCGGAGAGTAATGTCTCGAAGCGCCACGCACACTTCAGACAGAGTTGCATCACTGCGTTTGTTTTGGCAAATTCTAGGTCCCTAACATGTCATTTCAGATCAATAAACATACTCCTGTGTATCTAATCACGGGCGAGACACGTAAACACAAATCATTTTAGATCAGGCGAAAGTTAACACGCCATCATAACATTTCTCAAGTTTGTACAGAGCTTAATATTTAGAGTTAAGATAATAATTTCCTTGTTCCCTTTCAGTCGGTCACTCTCGACGTCACGTCAGTGACCGACGAATCGGGATCTCGCTTAGAGAGATCAATCCACTTTGAGTGTAAACTAAACGAGTCAATGCACATTGGCATGCGATAATTGCATCCAGCTGCCGCTGATCACAGCGTGAGCATAAAAAGGCAGCCGGTGCAACGCATACCAGCTTTTCGCTTCGGAGCTGAGCGACAACATCGTTCTGCTCCTACCAAACTGCTTCGTGTTCGACGAGTCTAGCGCGCTCTACCGTGCTTCGTGTGTTGGCGGACGGCGCTTCAGCAGTGGTTGTTCCTGTGTTGAGTGGGTTGCGCACTTCAGGCTGCACTACCCCATGTCGTGCTGCAAGCGGCCATTTCCCCTCTGCTTCTCAGCACCTAAAAGAGCATTTCCCTGAAAGAGCCTATTTCTCTAAAAGAGCTTACACGGGTGCATCTTTGTAAAGACGACGGTTTGTCTTTTTAAAGATGCCGTTTCACCTATGCGTTTCTGGATGTGTTCGTTACCTGGCACCGGATGATGGTCACGATCGCTGCGTCACGTGTCTGGGCATTAAACACGCTGAGGTGGCGTTCGCGGATGAGTCATGTTCCCATTGCGGGAAGATGACCATCTCGGAGCTGCGGGCCAGGCTCCGTTTCCTCCAGGGGGGTGGAGCTCCGTTGCCTCTGCCGCGATCTAGTGTTCGTCCTGGCGGCAGCCAGGTGAGGACTACTTCGGGCAGTAGCACGTGCGGTCTGAGGGTTACAGTGGTGGCAAACCCCTCAGGAAACCAACCCTCGGGGGACCATCGTTCCTCTAGCGCTTCGCAACCAGTTGAGCCGCCAAAGGAACGCGCTGGGCCCTCTTCA
>NW_015667306.1:1862386-1873599 GCF_001515625.1 Sinocyclocheilus rhinocerous
TTGCATCCAGCTGCCGCTGATCACAGCGTGAGCATAAAAAGGCAGCCGGTGCAACGCATACCAGCTTTTCGCTTCGGAGCTGAGCGACAACATCGTTCTGCTCCTACCAAACTGCTTCGTGTTCGACGAGTCTAGCGCGCTCTACCGTGCTTCGTGTGTTGGCGGACGGCGCTTCAGCAGTGGTTGTTCCTGTGTTGAGTGGGTTGCGCACTTCAGGCTGCACTACCCCATGTCGTGCTGCAAGCGGCCATTTCCCCTCTGCTTCTCAGCACCTAAAAGAGCATTTCCCTGAAAGAGCCTATTTCTCTAAGATGTCGGCTATGTTTTCCCGGGCCACTGAGAGGGTAAGGCTCGAGTGTAAACCTCCACCGCGTCTCGAGCCCTCGAGGTTGGACGATTGGATTCTCGGGGTGGCTTACGCTGTCCAGGCCCCCGTTAAACCTGGTGGTGACAGCGAAAGAGCAAGAGGCCCCGGGACGGGCGACACAGAGAGGGAAGAAGCTGCTTTTTGGGGGATGGTGAATGCACCTCTCCCTCCCCTGGAGGAGGGCCGGCCTGTGTTCCACTTCGCTGCCCCACTGTGGGTACGGCGGTGGTTCCGCTGGTCCCGCTTGCACGGTATCTGGGTGCATGGCTAGCGCTACCCAGCCCATCTCGCTGGCTTCTCTGGACCATCAGCCTCGGCTATGCGATTCAGTTCGCCCGGCGTTCCCCCAAGTTCAGTGGCATCCGCTTCACGGCAGTGAAGGCGGCCGATGCTCCTGTCTTGCGTGCGGAGATCGCAGTCCTACTGGCGAAGGACGCGATAGAGCCGGTCCCTCCAGCCGATATGAGGACGGGGTTTTACAGCCCTTACTTCATTGTACCCAAGAAAGGCAGTGGGTTACGACCAATCTTGGATCTGTGTGTCTTGAAACGGGCCCTTCACCGGTTACCGTTCAAAATGTGGACGCAGAAACGCATCTTCGGGTGCATCCGTCCCCGAGATTGGTTTGCAGTGATCGACCTGAAGGATGCGTACTTTCATGTGTCGATCCTTCCGCGCCACAGACCATTTCTGCTGTTCGAGTTCGAAGGACGTGCATATTAGTACAAGGTCCTGCCCTTCGGGCTGTCCCTGTCTCCCCATGTCTTCATGAAAGTTGCGGAGGGGGCTCTTGTTCCCCTCAGAGAGCAAGGTGTTTGCATCCTCAACTATCTCCACGATTGGCTCAAACTAGCACAGTCTCGGGATCAAGTTGTGCGTTCACAGAGACCTGGTGCTCCGGCACCTCAACCAGTTGGGTCTTCGGGTCAACTGGGAAAAAAGCAAACTCTCCCCGATGCAGAGGGTCTCTTTTCTCGGTATGGAGTTGGATTCAGTCGAACAGACAGCACACCTCACAGAGGAACGAGCACAGTCGGTGCTGAACTGAATACATTCAAGGGCAGGACAGCGGTCCCACTGAAACAATTTCAGAGGCTCCTGGGGCATATGGCAGCTGCAGCGGCAGTTACCTGGGGCTGCTTCATATGTGACCGCTTCAGCACTGGCTTCATGGCCGAGGTACAGGTCTCCAGGCATTACAGGTTTACACGGATGCCTCCACCACCAGCTGGGGGGCCACGTACAATGGGCACGCAGTGTCGGGGGTATGGACAGGCCCCCAACTGCACTGGCATATCAATTGCCTAGAGTTGTAAGTGGTGCGCCTTGCCTTGAACCGTCTCAAAGGGCGCTTACGAGGCAAGCACGTGCTGGTCCAAACGGACAACACGGCGACCGTTGTGTACATCAACAGACAAGGTGGTCTGCGCTCCCATTGCATGTCGCAACTCGCCCGCCACCTCCTCCTTTTGAGTCGGAATGTTCTGAGGTCACTTCGTGCCATTCACATTCCGGGTCTGCTCAACTGTACGGCCGACGAGCTGTCTCCCTGCCTCCCTCCACCCTTAAAGTCTATGTCGCTGCGATTGTTGCTAACCATGACCCCGTGGTAGGGAAGTCGGTAGGGAAGCATGACCTGGTCATCAGGTTCCTTAGGGGGGCGAGAAGGTTAAATCCTCCCCGGCCCCCCTCTATACCCACTTGGGACCTGTCTCTAGTGCTCAAAGCACAACAGCAGGGCCCATTTGAGCCTTTGCAGTCAGTCGAGCTAAAGTTTCTTTCAATAAGCTAAAGTTTCTTTCAATAAAAAATCTGCTCCTGCTTGCACTGGCCTCCATCAAGAGGGTAGGGGACCTGCACGCATTTTCGGTCGACGATTCGTGCCTAGAGTTTGGGCCGGCTAACTCCCAGGTAATCCTGAGGCCCTGGCGCTATGTGCCCAAGGTTCCTACTACCCCTTTCAGGGATCAGGTAGTGAACCTGCAAGCGCTGCCCCTGGAGGAGGCAGACCCGACCCTAAGTGGATCCCATATGTGTAAAGTCCACGGTATAGCCTCAGAGCCTGTTTCCCCGGCAGACTTCTGCCATTTCCAAGAGAGTTAAAATCACCTCTAATCTTCCATATGCACCTAAACAGTTGTTCATATGTTTAAGTGCTTTTGTGGGCTGAGTGGGTAGTGCTATGACAACAGTGGCTGGTCTTCTTGTTGCGAGCCCCGGCCTACACCAAAAAGGGGCACAGGTGGCTCGCACAGGACACTGGAAGGGGCAGCATCCATGGCGCTTTGGTAGGGATCCCAATTCGTCGGTCACCGACATGACGTCGAAAGTGACCGACCGAAAGGGAACCTGGTATGCGTTGCACCGGCTGCCTTTTTATGCTCATGCAGTGATCAGCTGCAGCTGGATGCAATTATCGCATGCCAATGTGCATTGGCTCGTTTAGTTTACACTCGAAGTGGATTGGTCTCTCTAAGCGAGATCCCAATTCGTCGGTCACCGAAGTGACGTCTCCGTTCCCTCCTTCAGGGAACAAGGGTTACATACGTAACTGAGACGTTACTGAATATAGTAATGGAAATAAAGAAATTGCAGTATCAAAGTTTAACCTGTAAACAAATTCAGTACAACATGGCCTGTATAGTAAATAGTACTTAATGAATAAATTAGGCATTTATATAGTTAAGGGAATAGTTTCAATGAAAATAAAAATTCTGTCATCATTTACTTACCCTCATGTCTTTCCAAACCTGTGTGACATTCTTACTTCTGTGAAGCGCAAAAGGAGATATTTTAAAGAATGTTTCTGTTTTTGTCTGTACAATGAAAGTCAGTGGGGTCCAAAATAATACTAATCTACTGAAAAATATACCTCAAATACAAACTACAAAAAAAGGACATTATCTAGAAATTTTACAGACATTTCCATTAACCTTAAAACACAATGCAATGAATTCAAAATTTGAAAAATTCAAAATACAGTTAAAACAACTGTAAAAAATGCTTGTATAGATAGATAGATAGATAGATAGATAGATGATTTCCTGATTATGGAATGTAGTAATAGAAATCGTAACATCAAGATATAGACTCTAATGTATATTTAAGGCACAATATGCCTAGAGAGGTACATTAAGAAATAATACCAGCACTGGCCACATACATGCACAAGCATGCACAAGGACAAAGAGTGTACAAAGGTATATCACTGTCCTGCACACACAGGAAAGCAGCATTGATCATATAATTTTCTCTTGTCTATTAGCCAGCAATGATATTGATCAAATAATTCCTTCTGCAGAATCTGGACTCTGGCAAATTGCTAAAACATTTCTGCCACATTTAAGCATATCCTGTAATGGCCTGGCCATCGATTGCAGCTCCCATTCTCTTTTTGCATGTAAACAACTCCCTTTCAGTGGTGCTGAGCACACATGGTGCATAGCATGTCTGTGTGTTCGTCAAATTCTGAAATTAAGTAATTCAAGTGGCCTTCTCATCCCACTACTCAGAATAAAAACAAATTGCTTGCGCTCACTCCTGAGGTAATTTCCCAACGATTTGAAGATTATGCCGGCTGAAAGGCAATTTGACCCCATTTTCCTTCTGCTCTGCTTTTTGATTTCCTGTGAGCCCCTAGCCTGAGGCTGAATGAGAGAACACCTTCACTTAATTTTACATTACTGTACTGCGAATGCGCAATGGACTGCAACAACATTGTACACATACACTCAAGGTGCACCTCACACCAGTGTTATTGTTAAAGGGATAGTTTAACCAAAAATACAAATTCTGTCATCTTTTACTCACCCTCATGTCTTTCCAAATGACTTTCTTACTTCTGCAGGGCACAAAATAAGTTATTTTGAGGAATGTTTCTGTTTTTGTCTGTACAATAAAAGTCAGAGGGGTCCAAAACAATACTCAATCAATCATTTTATTTGTAGAGCACTAATAAAAACAACACTACAGTTGACAATTGTGCTGTACATCATCATCAAACATACATAAAACATACATCAAAATATCAAAATAATCAGAAATACAATAATGGTCTTAATGGGTAAAAGATTTATATTTAAAATATTAAATTTAATTTATAAGCCAATTCAAATAAATAAGATTTAAATTTAGGTTTGAATTCCACCTCTGTCTCAATAAATCTTAGATAGTTTGACAGGCTATTCCAAAGTTTTAAATTTTTTCAAAATATGTTATTTTGTGTTTCACAGAAGAAAGAAAGTCATACAGGTTTGAAATAACATTAAGGTGACTAAATAATGACAGCATTTTTATTTTAACATATGATCACAAATTAATTTTAGTTTTGATACATGGTACATTATAAAATATATTATAGAACATTGGCAGCCCTAAAATAGAAAAAGTTAAAACTCTAAAACTCTGAAAAAAAATAAACTAAATAGTGTGGCAACTACTGTAACAAAACAAAACTAATCTGAAGAATTTAAAATAACAGAAATTAAAAATAAAAACTCACAGTAGCTCAGCCTTACACTTCATTCTGCTATATATCCAGCATTTTCTGAAAGGCTTGTTGCCATCACATACATTGCAAGCTAAAGAATGCATACAATCTAATCATGGATTAATATTTAAAAGAAATGCTTTCTACAAATGCGTGTGTATGCTTAGTCTAATGTTATGTGGTACTGTAACCTTCAGTCTCAATGAAGAACAAGAATAGTAGAAAACACAGGACACTATTGCTATGCACACCACCTTTACAGCAGAGCCTCACTTCACTGACAGAGGAATAAATGGAAAAAGCAGTAGTATCTCGATCACACGCTGCACACACACATGTTGTGCGCACAGCTCCAGCCAGGTCTGTAAAAAGCGTGCTCAAGACTGCAGCTGGTGGCACAAAAGGCAGTGATGCAGGGAAGTGACACCTCCTGTCACCACGGTGACCCTTCTTGACTCACGGCTGAAAACCCCATCAAGCAGACTTGCTGATAAAGCGCTCTCTGGCTCGCTCTCGTTTTCTCTCTGCCCCCCCTTCACGCCTGCGACCTGATCCTGTGTGAAGGGCTTAAGGAAAGCAAGACTAGGAACGAACATCGTGAGAGACAGAGATATAGCAGGGGGTGTGGAATGGAGTGTGATAGGGAGAAAGCAGTTGTAGAGGGAGGAACCCAGGCATGGGACAGACTGGGAAAGAGAGGGAGGGAGCATTCAGGTTAAATCTGAGTGCGAGTGACATTGCATCAACTCACTATCACATCTCCTCCACGCTGGTGTCCATCAGCTGTGCACCCCGCTAACGTCCTTGACACACAAACACTCCACAGGCCTGTTACATACATACACATATACATGCCGCTGTTTGAAGCTCATCCCTGGCCTGTCATCTACCCTGCAAGAGAGGTGACTAAAAAGGATGCCATCAAAATGTGCAGCGGGTTCTTATGCTAGGTCAATCTGACGGTGCAAAGATAATGTTTTGAGCAGTCCACCCCCCTCAGCACCCTCCCCCCGGCACAAACAAACACGCAGGCTGCACTGTACCCATCAATATTTATGCAAAACGGGAGAGCACCTCCAAGAGTGCTTTGATTTGCATGTAATAAATAAATAAAAAGAGCCGGTGAGGTTTCACCACCACAATATGCAGACAGAGGCGATGACGGAGGTGAGCTGGGTGAAATCATATAATAGTCATGGAGGTTAAAGGGGTCATAGGATGCCCATTTTTGATATGATTCTTTAGGGTCTTAATGAAAAGTCTGTAACATAGTTTGGTTAAAATTTCTCAATGGTAGTGTAAAAAACACATTTTTTACCCTGTCAAAAACAGCTCTTTTCAGATCAAGCCGTTTTTGTAGCATTTTCCTTTAAATGTTAATGAGCTCTGTTGACCCCGCCCCTCTCTTCCGAGCTGCTCTCACAGACTGTTTACTTTAACAACTTGTAAATGTGCATGTAGCATCCTATGACCCCTTTAAGAGAACATGAAAATGAGATTGTGTATTGTTTAAGAACAGCAATAAATAATGTAAATAAATAAATAAATACCAGAGACGTCCGTCCCTCCGTGCCGTAATGAATTTCAAATAAGTTATTCACTTCAGGAATAAGTGGCTGGCACGCAGTCCTTACAGCTGGTTTGTTGAGATAATTTATTTTCAAACAGTCTGAAGATGCGCGAGGCAGGCGAAGACAGGCGCCACGCCCACGGAGAACGCCGGTGACGAGCACGCCAATTCTGAGAGTTGTAACAGTTTAATTACGTAAATTTACCAGTTAGAGACGATTAATTTTTCATGTCGTAGCACGTCTCCTCTCTGGTGCACTCGAGGCGCTGCTGCTGCCTGTCGCTTTTTTTCCTCCTCCAGCAGGCGTGTCGTTCTGTCACAGATAACTAGAGGGACTGCGGGCCGGTGCAATGAATGGGCTGCATTACCTGCTTAAATTTGAATTGACAATGTAATTTGTACGTTTTCTGTTTCATTTACACAATCGGCCCGCGGGCATCAATGCGCGCTCGCCGACATAACCATCATTAGTGGAGAAAATGATAGCAGTGATGTTATGTGCTGGTTACATGCCGATAGAAATGTTTATCATGTTACAGAGGGCTTGAACCTTCTTGTTGATCTCAACTAAAATGCCAGGTTGTCAGATTATCATTTGTATTAATAATGTCTCCCTGTGATGAAGTTCGATGGCAGTCAGGCTCCAGGCAGGCCCTCAGGCCTTGCTTCAACAGGCTATGGGTATAAAAGGTAATCGCAGAGGCCAATTTCATGCCTGTTCATTAGTGTCTGTGTAAACTTGAGACAGATGAAACTCAATCCTTAGCCTTTGTGCATTCAGAGATGCTAAAAGCAGAACACCCAATTCCTTTGCCCAGGCATGTTGGCTTCTTATTTAGGGTGCATATGCACACACAAACACAAGGCTTCTTCTATTCTTCAATTCAGGGAACCTGTGTATGTCAAAAATATCAATGAAACCCTTACACACTTGGAACTCAAATTTGTGCACAGGTTCAGATCAACTTTTGTAAACACACACATGCACACACTCGTCTGGACTTGGTTTGTGATTTAGATTGACAGCTCTCACAGGAAACTGTACGGTTAATATTCCCTGGGAACTTATGTGTGATTCCATTGTGTGTGTGTGTGTGTGTGAGTGTGTGTGTTGTCATTTCTAACACCTCGCATTCCAAGTCAGATTAAGCACAAAGCGTTCTTCTGTGTCATAAAAGAAGATTTTCAAATGCCATTTTTGCACATAATTCAACAGTTTAACATTTTAGGGGTCAGTAAGTTGTGTTCACGACGGATTCACAAGTTATCTGATGTGTAACAAAATCGCCAGCAGATTTAGGAGACAATGAAGGTGTTAGTGTTTTTTTAAATACCTGCATCTTCATCCTCATTATCTTTCAAGGCAAAAATGAAGATTTGTACTGACTATTACCCTGATAAACCTTTGATCGTGGTGTTGTATAACTGACAGCATTCATTCTTGTGTCACTGTCTCTACACTATAATTTATCTGCAGCCTATCAGTTGTGCGTGAGAAAGACAGGATATCCCAGTACGGGACTTTCTAATGTGGTAGTTTCCACTTGCTGTCTCTTTTTTTTAACCTATTTTTTCAGTTATTCAGAAAGGTCCAAATGAAATTGCCAAGGCTGCATTTATTTGAACAAAATACAGTAAAATTGAAAAGAACTGCTTTCAATTTTAATATATTTTGAAATGTAAATATTTTAAATGTATTCCTGTAATGGCAAAGCTGAATTTTCATTATTCATTATTCATTATTTTCAAGCCATTATTTCAATATTAAGTGTCACATGATCCTTCAGAAATCATTCTAATATGCTGATTTGCTGCTCAAGAAATATTTCTTATTTTTGTTATGTTGAAAACATTTTTGCTGTTTAATATGTTTTCGAAAACCAAACCGTTTGCAGTAAAATTAGATTTAAAAAAGAAAAAATTAAATACTTTTATTAAGCAAATAAAGACATTTATTTGACAGTAAAGACATTTATAAAAGATTTATATTTCAAATAAATGCTGTTCTTTTTCAAAATAATTTTTGTTTATTAAAGAATCCTGCATTCTTCAACCTTGATAATAACTATTATTTAACTGAGCACCAACAATAATTGATGAAAATTGAGCACAATATCAGCATATTAGAATGATTTTTGAAGGATCATTAAAATGTACATTTTTACGTACATTAAAATAAAAAAATGTTCCTTTAAATTGTATTAATATTTTACTATTTTACTTTGTATTACACTTTTTACTGTATGTATGTATATATATATATATATATATATATAATAAACAATACATGACATGTCTGCATCATGCAGTTTATTTGTTAAATATTCCTAATTATTCGTGCCCCAGCCAATGCATTATCAGATGACAATTTTTTTATTTTGGCTGTGTGAAGTACTCCTAAAGTGAAATAGAAATGATAATTCCATAATGTTACTGTTGCAGCATCTGCTTTGGAACGGCATGATGGCAACAGCACAGCACTGCTGCCCTACATCATCAGACCACAGTAGGGGATTTCACATTATCTTGCATGGCTCTAAATTAATTCCGCTTTTCCCTCCAAGTTCAAGATGAGAAATTAATTATGTGCTCCTTGAAGTAAAATTAAAGAACCATGATTACTGCATGTCCTCTCGTTTAAAGCAAGGCAGCCTTGATGGCAGTGAAGTGCTACAGTCACTGACACTATTAACGCAAATTATTTCATAGAAATCTTATCTCGCTGCTGTTCTCCACCCTCTTTGCAGGCCTGGTGCTTTTGTGGGGTATTAAATTAATTAGTTATGATTAAAAAACATTCAAAAGTAGCACAGAGTTAACTGCAATGATAATGCACAATGATTACACTGTTCTGTAATGTAGATTGTGCTTTGTCCCAGGCACACGGTTTATTCAGAGGTGTGCACTGATAAGGCAGTGACTCCATGGCAGTTTATTTTCATGGTATGATATCATAACAGCAAGAGATTTTCAGACACAGTGCTCTGTCAGCAGTAGCTCTTTGTCAAGGGAGTTTATTGAAAGGAATAAAATCATTCTTATTTTTTTCCAACACGGAAAAGCACTTTTCAGACAGGCTGCCAGTGGAGATATGTGGACATCCACTGCTGAGAGAAGCTTGTACGTATGCAAATAGCCTGTCCACTCCCTCGGTGACAGTGTCTTTTGTGTGGGTGTGTGTTACACAGCCGTCGTGAAACTGACAACAATCTTTTCACTTTTTGATCCCTCAACCTGAGTGCGTCTGTATTTTGCTGTGCATCTCTGACATCCAATCACTATAAAAATCTCTCCAACGATACATTATATGTGTGTCTGCGCTCTCAAAATCTTGTACTCACTCTTCTATTGTGCACATTTACAGTACTCACAATACAGTCAGTACCACCTTTCTCCCCATCAGCACCACCTTGAGGTTGAGAATAAGAGGCACAGCTCCAGGACCAACACCCAGATGGCCTTTAGGAGAAACTTAATCAGCCATCTTGTACCTGAATGTGCAGGAAATAGAGTTATTACTGTGGAAAGATTTCTGACACAAAAGGTCAGCTTCATTCAGAAGCCTCTGTTTCCATGCTATGTCCTCATGATTACATGTTCTGATCTTCAATAGAGAGACTATCTAAGAAACTTGAAAATGCACAGCACAGTTTTGCCTACTAAAGTTAAGAATTGAACAGCTAAAAAGCTAAAGTGAGTTCACAACTAGTTGGAATATGAAGTTAAAGCAAGATTAACACATGATTTTAAATCATGTACTCCAACATTGTCCTATATCGTCCTCTTACATACGCATATATAAATATTATCATTCATCAGTGCTGCAAGATTTCTTCACAATAAGTTATGAACTCTGCTGAATGGGGCTGGTGGTTTGGTGGCTCAGCAATGGCAAGCCACTTCTCTCTAGCTCTTTCAACAGTGACTTGATGTGTCTGTACAGTGCCTGTCCTGACCTGGCTATTGAGCAAGACAAAGCATTCTGAAGAGTAGTGACTGCTCCTGCATTAGCATTTTTATGACCTTAAAGGGGTCATATGATGTTGCTAAAAAGAACATTATTTTGTGTATTTGGTGTAATGAAATGTGTTTATGCGGTTTAAGGTTAAAAAAACACATTATTTTTCTCATACTGTACATTATTGTTGCTCCTCTATGCCCCGCCTTTCTAAAACGCTCGATTTTAACATAGCTCATCGGTCTGAAAAGCGAGGTGTGCTCTGATTGGCCAGCTATCCAGTGCATTGTGATTGGCCGAATACCTCAAGCGTGTGACGGAAATGTTACACCCCTTACCATATTGTGATGCCATGTCCCGGCCGGAGCTACGAGACAAAAACATTAAAAACCCATTATAAACGAGACATTTGTTGCATCCAGTGGGGCCATAATTATGGATTATAATGATTTATACTGTCTTTTTACTTGTTGCGTTGCATCGCGCCGTGTAAACATAAAACCATGTCTGCATTTGTGATCGGAGAAATGACAAACAACAAGCACTACTGTCCACTGCTCAAAACTCGCGTTTGAATCGTAAGTGGCAAATCCTTTAAATATGAAAAACGTACTTACAGTCTGTGAGTCAGAACAGCCAGCATTGTAGTCTACTCTCCCAGGATCAGGAAACAGTCTTCCATAAAATGCGCTGCACACATCTGAATATTTGGGTTGAACTGTTCTGGAACAGTGTTGTAAATACAACTTAACCACTGATTTCTAGTCGTGTCCTCTTTTGGAAGACCAAACAAAGTAGTTTCGCTTTCACAACGAAACACACAGCGCCT
>NW_015667306.1:1873636-1874798 GCF_001515625.1 Sinocyclocheilus rhinocerous
AAAATAAGGAAAGTGTGTTCAAGCGCCAGCAGAAAACAGTGTAAAGAAATACTCTTTGAGAGAAGCAGTCTTTATCAGCGGAAGTTAAAAGCAGCTCGTAAGTGTATTTACTTGTCTCATTAGTGTTTAGTGCAGTTGTCGTTGCTAGGAAACGCTTGTTTTGTTTACTGTGTGGAGACGTGCTGATATCGTTTGGTCTCGTTCTGTATCGCGTATCTTGTCAGTGTCTGCGCTTGCTTGGCCATTTGTTGCGGAGAAAATAAGGAAAGTGTGTTCAAGCGCCGGCAGAAAACAGTGTAAAGAAAGACTGCTTCTCTCAAAGACTATTTCTTTACACTGTTTTCTGCTGGCGCTTGAACACACTTTCCTTATTTTCTCCGCAACAAATGGCCAAGCAAACGCAGACACTGACAAGATACGCGATACAGAACGAGACCAAACGATAACGACACAGATACAGAACGACCAAATGATGATAACTTCATTCAAACATCTATGCTGAATATATAGAAGTAAACAATTCACATTGGTGCTCATATTTTGTATATATTGGCACAGAAAATACTACAGAAATACTGGCAGTTCCAGGTTCACACCTGTATAAGTCTCAAGTTTGAGAACTTTTAAAAGCCCATCCTCTCCTCCACAGGCGATGAAACCCTGGTATTTGTTCCAAGAAACACACTTTAAAACCGTATTGTTTGGAATCGCAATCTGAGGACACACAACAAAGCCAACAGCCCTGATAAACAAGTGGTACACAAAGAAACAGCTGTCATTATCTTTACAAAAAAGCGCCTTAAAAAAAAACTTAAAATTACTGATGGCAAATCAGAAAAATAAACCCGCGTTCAATCGGAGAAAAATATTAATGTAGCAGTAATATTGTTATAATGCTGGCAGTAATACGGTTATTATATCACGATTACCTTCTTACTTAAATAATGTTAAACATCTTTGCTTTAGCTTAGCTTGCTAGCCTGCCTCAGCGTTTATGAACCAATTTTTTCGTTTTTTAGGGGGATGCTAAATGGAGTTCTTTGGTCCCGATGACTTTTTTTTATTTCAGCGTTGTCTTCTTTTTAATTAACTGTTTAATAAATCCGTTCTTCTAGGCATTTGAATTTTCGGTGTATGTTCCATGCATGTACGTACGCTGCTG